>NW_006160173.1:773341-807368 GCF_000334495.1 Tupaia belangeri chinensis
TAAAGGTAAAAATCAACAAATAAAAATATGTGACATACAAAAAGAGATAAAGATATATTCACCAGAAGAGTAGCTGAGCAGTTAATTCAGAGACCCATTTGTTCAAAGGTTATCATTTAGTTTCAAAATAGGTAGAAATAAGTATAATAGGTGTTATCCAGTTGGTAAAATGAAATAAAAATGAAACAGGACATAACACTTCTCACTTCCTCTAATTAGATAAATAAAAATATTAAAATACTTCATAAAATTTTAATATTCATCTTATAATTGATTAGGAATTCCAATAAGATCTTTTATTTAGACAACATGCTAGGGACAACATCTTCAAATAAACCAAATGTAACAGCTTTGTAGTGAGCTGTTTTAAGTACTTATTGTATTATACTCAAAGTTTTGCTATCACTGCTATTTTTCAACATTTAACATGAACTTAAATTCATAGCATGATAGATTTATGATTGTGAAATGCAATGCCAGAACTGAAATGATGATAAAAAGAGTTGATCAAAAATGGGAATGAATACAAAAACGTAGTTTTGTTTATGTAAAATTTTGATCTTATTGAATATAAAATTTAAAAAAGCAAACAATGATAAAGGTAAAATATCATTGATTTATGCTTTTTTTTTTTTTAGGAGATTTTTGCTGTAGGTCGTGTCCACTTGCTGGAGAAACAGAGAGAGACAGAGAGACATAGTGAGAAATCACCCATAGGGGAAGTGGCCATGCCATAATCCCTTTTCCTCCATTCTCCTCCATTCTTCTCTTGGGATCTTGGGCATGCATGTACACCTGCCCAACATGACTTTTAAGGCACCATGTCTATGATTTGAACTGTGGTCAACTACATGGGAGTCCAGCAATATTATCATCACTCCATCTGCTGGCCCCTGCATGTTAATTCTTTAAAAAACGAAACAAAACAAAAGAGTGTTGAAGGATAAATAAGATATGGTGTAAAGAATTTTCCAGGCACCAAAATAAACAAACATTCTGTGTGTATTATTTATTATTCTCTTATTTGTAACAACATAATTAGACTCCCATGCTACCTTTAACCACCATGATGTTGCTAGGAATATATTTCAAAAGTCCAGAGAGTTTCAATTGGAAGATATTAGAAGAGACCTAAAAGTGTCAACAAAATAATAGTTGATAGTTACCACCAGCAGGGATCATTGTAACACTTGGTTAACTCTTTAGATTAGATAGATCAATCTCTGATAGAAGATGCCAGGATAGTAATAAAAAATCAAAAAGAAACAATTCAAGAGAGCGTTACTATATAGCATGGTAGGAAGGGTGTTAGCCCTCTTACCATCATTTAAGATTTTGGCAAAGAATGAGTGACTTTTAGACACTGTCATATTGTTCACCCATTTCCTACTGTGAGGATTGGTGGCAACAGTATAAGTATTATTTAATTTGGGAGAAATATTGTCTTTTTTTGTAGAAATAAAATTTTTCTTGCTAAAGAGTTCATTTTTCAATTTTGAGTTACTATGGTAATTTTATATCTTCCTACAGTTTTCAACTAATTTTAGTTTAAAATTGACATGAAGTAATTTAAAGAAGGATATTTAAACTAATTACATGACAAAGATTGTTTTGAATTTTTCACCCTTTTAAGGTCATGTAAAGTGTATAAAGGACAATCAGATATTTTTAGCATTAAAATGAATAACTTTTGATTATTTTCATATATAGTAATTATCCTAATATGTTTTCTGCTTTTTATGTCTATATCAATGAGGTTATGTAAGGATATCACTATTATGTGACTATAAAAACAGATAAAATATTTATTAAAAGAAATATACACATAGAAAATACTTTTCCATCAAATTATCAAAGTATATTATGATGCTTTTTAGGTAGAGGATTAAAGATTGTGTAGTTTTTTTTTCTTATATAAAAGGAAAGTGTGCTTGTGCAAAAACATCTATGTCAACTTGTCTGTCTACAATCCTGCTTACACAATTAGGAATGTATTTAAAATATTAGGCAACTCCCCAATCAAACTTTAAGTCATATATATATATATATATGTGTATATATATATATATATATATATATGTATATGCAAACAACCTTCAAAAATAATACTAAAGCAAAAAAAGGAGTACATAAAATTTGATAAAGTCAGGGACCAGTTGATGATGGAAGGGAAAAATGCAAAGCTCTGCAGGGGAATTCCACATAGGAAGGTTCTTGGTTCACGTCTGGAGATCTCCTTGAGTACTGTGAGTGCGTACATGCCCATTATGCATAGATCCACGGCTGATTGAGACTAAGAGGAGATCGAGGCATCAGGAAGGTGCTGGATCTCTTTCTGTTTGAATTATTCATGGAAAAAATAAACAAGTAAACTAAACATAACAAAGATTTTAAAGTTGTCAATATTTTTTGAGATCCAGCAAATTACTATATGCAAATAAATATATGTAAATACATGTATGCTATTTGTATATTTAAAGATGTAGAAATCATTTTTTCAAAGTCAGTATGACTAAAAAGTTATAAGAGGTAGAGCAGGAACCCAGAATTATCTACTCATAGTTCACTATTTTCTTCTGGTGTTTCTAATCCGTGGCTCTCAGACATTAGCTATAACAGTATGTTTTTAAGAGAACACTAACATGAAAATCTAGTAGGTAAAAATAGAACTATTCTAGTTGAAATAAAAATAAACTAACATTCTACTCTTTCTATGTATCTGCAACATTCTGTTCTTTGGTACCTGGGACCACTAAGGCTCATTGAATAACTTTTTAAATTTTTAAAAATAATTATTTAATTGTAATTATTATTATTTTATTTGAGGAAAGAGAGACAGAGGGAGAGAGAGGTAAAGTGAGAAAGCAAGCCTCCAGGTCTGGGACTTAAACCAGGGTTGACTATGTGGGAGTCCAGCACCTTATCTACCACACCACCTCTGGCTCCACATTGAATAACTTTAAAAAAAAAAAAATCTTTGTCTAAAGTTGATAATTCAAGAAGAATGAGTTTCTAATGAATGTTTATTGTAAAATTAATGTACTCAAAGTTGGTGATATTTATCATAGAAGTACATAAAATTTGGTAAAGTCAGGGACCAGTTGATGATGGAAGGGTAAAACGCAATCATAATCAATGCAGACGTATTTCCTAGATTCGGGAATCACAAATATTGCAGCTTCAAAAAACAGCAAACCAAATTAATATTTACTTTTGAAAACAGGGGATTTAGGGGCCATTGTGGTGTAGTGGTGATGCCATTGGACACAAATGGGAGAAGTACTGGGTCATGTCCTTGACCTCCTTGAACATGTCTGGTGTGCATGTGTGTGCCCAAATACAGGACGCCTGCGTCTACAGGTGGTCTGGATGGAAACCCTGTTGAGGGTGTCTTTTTTTTCCTTTCTGTCTCTGCCTTCTCTCCTCTCTCTCTCTCTCTCCTCTCTTTTATGAAAGAACAAATGAGGGGCAACAAGTGACATGGAGGTTGAGGTGACTGTATCCCACATGGCTGACTGCATGATTGGATCCTTGGACAAGTTCACATAGGGCACGTGTGCATGTGTCAAGAATCCTGGGGAGAAAACAGAGAAGGGTTTTCTGTGTGGGCATCCTCCTTGGGAGGTGCTTTCTCATCTTCTCTCTTTCTGTCCTTTTTCATTGAGCCTATGCATCTTATAGGAAAAAACAAAAGAAAACAAAACAAAAAAAGAAACAAATTAGTAAAAAGTTTCAGAACAGTAGGGATTATTAGTCTCATGTGATAGAGCCAAAGGGAGGTTGCTACTGTTATTAATTCAATAGCTAAAGATTGCAGATAACTCTCTTAGCTGTCTTGTCTAGTGAGAAAATGGGCCTTACAGGCATTATATACTCATTTTAGGCAAGAGGAAGTTTCTTTTATCAGAAAGATCAGTCTCTCAGAGCATCCTAGCAGACTTTCATGCATACAACATAATTCCTGACAATTGTCATTTTTAGCTAGAAGAAGCTAACTTAACTTACATACATATTTATCTTCACAGTGTAGTTGGGAAGATCATGAGAAAATTTACATTTTTTCATAACTATCCAATAGTGTCTAGTGACATTCCACATATTTAAACTAAATCAGATATTATTAAATAATATAGCCTTTTGATCTTTGGAAGAAATATATGTTTTTACAGTGATGAGGATATTATTGGTGATTTCACCTCTACAGTAGTTTTAAATTACTGATATTTATCAAAAATAAATGTTAAAACCTTGTAATCTTCATTTTTATAGGTGACATGTTACATTTCTTAGATTTTAGAAAATCCAGAATTTTATTTCTGAAAAGTAAATATAACCTTCATTTATGTATTGAGTTAATGAGACTACAAGCCATCTCCATTTGGGAAGTATTCTTATACACTGTTTATGAATTCTCTATGGACAAATTCGTCACACCCTGAAGATTCCAATTCTCTACAATTCTATTTTCTTTATAGTTTCTTTTCCCTTAGTTTGTTAAGCAGCTTTCAAATCCAGTAAGTGATAACATCTCACAAGATATGTACATCTAAGCCATATGTACGAATCTGAAATATTGTGCTGATGTAAATGATTAATCCAACAGACAACTCCAGATGTCAGTCCTGTTTAGTATTTTAAAATTATATTATCTCTTCAGCACAAGGTATTTTATTGGCCCTTCCCATAGTCCTACTTGCTTCATTAATATGGATTAAATGATATAACTATGACAAACAGTTTCACATAGGATACACCAATCATATCTGTAATACAATAAACTCTAAATAATAATTTGGATAGTATTAGGCCACTGAAAAATCATGACGTATCTTCCTATGTTTTTCTATGCCAAATTGATATGACTTTTCTGATGACCCAATATTGCGTCAATTTAATTTTGGCAGACTTAAATAAGTAATATTCTGAGAACGTTTTAGGTTGAGAATGGTTTTAAAAAGACATAAAGCCATGTCTACATGATCAGTCATGGTGAGTGGCATGGGTGGAATGCCAAACAACCATCCAGTGGTCAATTTCGTCATGGCAAAAAATCACTGAGAGCTGCAGGGATAGTCTGGATGGGTTGCTCTTGTTGGTCTTAGTGACTGCTTTGGTTGGACTAGTTGGCACTGATCCATTACTGAGAACGCCATTGTTATGACAATGGGTGTGTCTATGTGTGTGTTGGGTGATTGTGTGAAACTGGTCTTATAAATCTGTGAATCCTTCTATGTTAATATCCCATAATAGTAGAGTAATGAGTACTAGACCAGGGAACTAAAAACTGCCTTGAAATATTTTATAGTTGGAACTCTTAATTTCTGGTTTAGATAATCATAATTATTTAAGAGACTATACTTATCATTAAGCTTTTATTCCTGGGGCTGGCTGATGGCATAGTGTTGTAAAACACAGTGCTCTGTGAGGCAGACTGCCATAGGATGGCTTCTCCCTGAAGGCAGACCTCCCAAGCCTGTGTGTGTGCTCATGATCCCAGCCGACTGAGGCTGCAGAACAGATCACCCTATCAAGTCCTCATTGGGAGGTCTGTATCTGTCTCTCTTCCACAAACATTTGTTCATGAAATAAATAAATAATCTTAATAATAATAAATAAAAAGTTTCTGGGACCAACAGTTAGTGTAACAGTTATGTCGCTAGACTCCCATGTAGTCAACCGTGGTTCAATTCCTGGACCTGGTGGCTTAAACTCAATGCCGGACATATGTGTGTGTGTGTGCGTGCCCAAGATCCCGAGAGGAGAATGGAAGAGAAGGGTTTGCAACGTGGTCATCCCCCCTGGAGGGTGATTTCCTGCTTTCTGTCTCTCTGTCTCTCTCCATCTTCCTGGTGAGTGCATGAGCCCTGTGGCAAAAACCTCTCTCAAAAAATAAATACACACATACATACATAAAAAGTTCCTAAAGTCACAAAAATTTAGTTTAAAACGAAAATTATTCCTACTTTTTGGCATAATGGCATAGTGGTGAGATCTGTATATACTTGAACTAAAGCTTGCTCAGACTTAAAATATATAAGCTTTTGGGACCAGCTTGTGGCATAGTGGTTAAAGGGCTGCACTCCCACTTGGCCAACCACAGTTCAAGCCCCTGAACCACTGGCTTGAAAATCACACCAAGCATGTGTATATGCCCCAAATCCTAAGATAATAATGGAGGAGAAGGGATTGCAGCAGTGCCATCTCCCCTAGGGGGAGATTTCTCGTTTCCCTCTCACTGTCTCTCTCTCTCTCTCTGGTGAGTTCATGGGCCCTATGGCAAAAACCTAAAAAAATATATAATATGTACATGTATTTTATATACACACACACATATATGAGAAAATAAGAAACCACCCTCCAGGGGAGATGGCCATGCTGCAAACCCTTCTCCGATATTCTCTTAGTATTTGGGGCATATACACATGATTGGTGTAATTTTCGATCCACTCGTTCAGGGTCTTGAACTGTGGTTGGCCAAGTGAGAGTACAACACCTTAACCACTATGCCACAAGCTGGTTCCAACAGCTTATATATTTAAATCTGAGCAAGCATTAGTTCAAATATGTACAGATCCCACACATACACACACACATACATATATGTGTGTGTGTTTGTATAAACTTACAAAAAGAGAACAAATTGAAATTGATTACTATTTCCACAATTGATTCATTATAAAATTTTTAGGCTAGTACAAATATCTTTTTAATTTTTACAGAGAAATAAACATTTAGGGAAAGTTTAAAGGACTGTAACTTGGTAAATTGTAACTACTAAGAAAATTTGCCAAAAATATGAGAATAGGAAACCAGGTACAATCCTTTTTTCTGTTATAATATTTGTTGAAACACTACTAGATACACACAATTTCATGCAGAGTATCTCATAGAGTTCTTACAGCAATACTAGGTATTTTAGAATTGCTATAATCACTTAATAAAGGAGTAAGTTAAGGGCCAGATATTTTAAGGGACTTGCCAAATGGCACACAGCTTGTAAGTAGCAGAACTGGGATTACAGCCTGAGTTCATCTGCTGCCAGAATCTGCAACTATTTTCACTAGATGCCAGGGAAGTAAGGATCAGAAGCCAAGTAAGCATTGACCTTTTGCAAAATAAAACAACTAGGAAACCAAATAATATGAGATGAACAAAGTACGTAGAGTCATCTCTCCTCTTCTCCCAAACATATACAGGCATTTTAGCAAAGGTAGAGTTGAAGTTTCAAATGAAGCAAAAAGATGGTATAGAACAGGGAGAAAAGAGTTTATGGTTCAGCTTCAAAAGAGCCTTAAAATTAAACCATCTTAGCACCATGGGGCCTTTTCCTTTCACTGTTTTAAGAACAGTACCAGATAATCTTGGCATAAAAACTCAATGCTGATGATGCTTGCAAATAACTGTACATGAATGTAAGGATGAAGAGCACACATAAACAGCCTCGTAATGCCTAAGAAAAACTCAAAATAATGTCATAAGTATGAATGCATATTTTAAAAATTATTTTTAAAAACCTTATAAAACCTAACAGAAGTTACATGTTTAAAATGTGTGTAAAGTAAGAAGGATACATTTCTGTGTTCAGTGTTGATTTTGGATGAAAAAAATATGATGTGGAAAGCTCAGAAATTAACAACTATTGCATTGCTCTTGCTTTATACATGAAAAAAAAAAATGGGGATCTTGAAAAGTTATGTAATTTGACCAGAATTAGCTTATTAACAGAAAGACTTATTTGATAATTAAATGTTTTGAAGTATTTAACTTTAGCAACCATGTGTAATTATGACTTTATGTTATTAAATCAATGTGAATAATTCAATATGATAATTCATCAAACATTGATGTGTCCATAACAAGATCTTCTAACCTCCAGTCAAGACTCCAGAAAACATGATTAAAAGTTAAGCAGCATATCCCTGCTGGCCCTAATGGATAGCTCATACACATTTGCCACTGAAATATAAAAAAATATATGATTCACTGTTTATATGTCAGGTAGACCTTAACACGTACCCGTAAGTATATTACAGGGGAAGTAAGCCAAGGATCTTGCCAAATCTTGGAAAATTTCAAGTTTTATCTGTATATTTCTTGGAGAGTTTTCTGAGAGCCCAAGGGATCAAGAACAAATTATACTGTTTTCTCCTTTATTCCTGAAGACTTCATGAGGAGATATCAGTTTCAACAAATGCCAAAGGCAACTTAGGTAGCAAAAAATGCACTGACTAAAGTATGTATAAACTGTTCTATCTTCTTGATTGATAATGATAACAATACAGTAAGACCATGTTTATCTATACAACAGTCTAGTCAAGTCTGTGGAGTCTGACTCCTAAAACCATTCCATAAAATAGTACAGAAAATTATGTTTCAAATACCCAGCTTTTACATACCCATTCATCAACAAATAACATTATTTAAATGATTATGAAAATGACACCTGTTTTACATTAATAATATTAATAAACAGTTCATACTTTTGTTTTTTAGTTTATGACAGGCACTATTTTAGGTTCCTAGTGCTGTCATCTAATCCTTAGGACAACACTATTATATACCATAATTATGCCTTTTTTTATAAATAGAGAAATTGGGACCTAATAATATTTATCACTCACCCAGTATTATAGAACCAGTAAATGAGAAATCTGATTTTCAGCTCAGGCAAGAAGTGTAATTTCAGCATTTGTATTCCAAAACCAGAAAATTAATCTTCTTTCTTAGCCCAAAGGTAGTTAAATAAATATCTCAGAAAAATTAAGAAAAGCAAAATGGCTTTTCTTTCTTTCTTTCTTTCCTTTTTTTTTTTTTTGAGATCCTTCTGAATTTTGATAATATTTTAAGTTTTGAACGAATTTTGTCATGTAAGTCTGCTGATGATGCTTACCAATGCTGCAATTCATATAAGAATTCTAGACAAATTCTAGCTCATTGCTGATTTCCTTGCAAGAATGGGAGGTGTCTAATTTTAGATAGTGACAAGCCTTTTGATGTTTATGAGGAAGAAAGTTGAACCATATGATCTAAGGAGGAAAGAGTAAGAATTCTATTTATTTAAGAGGAAGCTGGTGGTTAAGAGCAGAGATTTGAATATTTTTAATAGAGATGACTCAGTGTGTCAGAACCAAACCAACACAGCAGAACAGATTTACCATTTTATTCATGAGATTGATGTTTGAGGTAGGGGAGCTATTAGGGTCCACTAAACGAAATGTCTCAGAGTGTTGTAAGCACTGGTTGGTGGACACTGTCTACGTATACTGCTGCTGTCTGACTCAACCCTTAACTAACTGTGGTATGGGACACCTCCACCCTGCAAATACAGGGCTGTATCTGCCAACTCTAGGATTAGTACTGATTCTAAAAATGTTATTTTGTAAATTTGGAAACTTTTGTTGCTCTTTTTTATTTTTAGGGAGTTAGAGAGCAATATAGGACCTGGTGCCACAAGGTAGTATCCAAGCTTTCAATGTGAAGTTGATAGTTAAGAGGATGCACACACACACACACACACACACACACACACACATAGAGAGAGTAATAAAATTATATAAATTAATTGAGGCTGGAAGGAATTTAATTAAGCCATCTATTAGAATCCTTAAATAAGATTTTGCATCCAGTAACAGTTGTTTCATATTCAATGAAGAGGAACTTTCAAAGATTAGGTCTAAAAATAACCCAAATGTGGTATGTACCTAGAATTAGCAGAAAAGAAGGAAATCCTGTTATCTGTTACAACATGGATAAATCTCCAGGATGTTAGGCTAAGTAAAAAAAGCCAATCAGAAAAACAAAATCAATTACTATGTGATTCTACTTCGAGAGTTATGTAAGTAATCAAGATCATAGAAACAGAAAGTAGCAGGGTGACTGTCCAGGGTGGAGTAAGAGGAAGGATGGAGTAGTATTTAACGGGCATGATAGAGTTTCAGCTTCGTAAAATAAAAAAGACTGGAAATCTGTTACACAACAGTGTTAATAGAATAAACATGACTAAACCATGCGCCTAAAATATTTATAAAATACCTAGTATTTATTAATATCTAACATTAACAATTCAATGCTATGTGTTTGTTACCACAATTGACAATAAAATTTTTAAAGATCAATCTAAAAGAGTAGAAAAATGTGGTACCAGCAGTTGGTGTAATGGCTATGTCACTGGACTCCCACATAGTCGACTGAGGTTCGAGTCTCGGAACCAGTGGCTTAAATTAACGCCGGGCACTTATGCATGCGCGCCCAAGCTTCCAAAAGGAGAATAGAGGAGCAGGGATTGTGGAGTGGCCGTTATCCCCGGAGGGTGATTTCTCGCTTTCTGTTTCTCTGCCTCTCTCTGTCTTTCTGGCGAGCGCATGCAACCGATAGCAAAAAATCTCTCTCTCAAACCGATACGAAAAAATTTCTCTCTCAAAAAAAAAAAAAAAGTAAAATAATGTTGGACAAAAGAATCATTTGAAATGTCTTCCAAATTTCTACAATTAATACACTATTGTTGGAACAAATTACACATGCATTAGAAAATATCACACAAATTCCATTTGTTTCTTTTTAAAATAGGTAGAACAAGTTTGACTTATTATTTTAAATCACTTTGACATTAAATATCACAATAAAAAATTTAACAGTTAATATTTCAAATAACTATGCTTCATAAGGTCAGGTGTAGCTAATGAGATTAGAATTTGATTAAATTGTATAAAGATCTTAAAAACAGAAAATACATCTCTCTATAATAGGATTGGCATGTCCACCACTAATAGTTGTGCTCAATAATATATTAGTTTGACATGAAACTTCCAGCAAATATAAATCAACTAGTTCATTGTAATTAAGTTAAATATACATGCACCATAAGATTATGGAATTTAAAGGCATCAGTGAATAAAATGGTCTACATTTTAGTTAGACTGAAAACAAACATAAACAAACAAATGATGACCTATGCAAGTGATATTTCATCAAAATACTTATAAATTATGCTATATATTCAATGTGTGTCAAATGCATTTTATGTAATACATGTTGAATTTCATCATCAATAGCTTGTCACTAGCTGTTTTACTACATAGTTATTATATTGGAAGATGTTTTTAAATTTTAATAATTCACTCCTTATTTCAATTACTAATTATTCTTTTAGTGGAGGTTTGTTACCAATAGGGAAAAAATTCAAAACTTTTAAAATTTGTCTTTCTGTTTTCAATAATGAATGATGGTATTTTCTAACAACCAGTGAAATAACTGAAAACAGTCTGCAAATGTGCATATGAAATAGTTGAAAACACAGTATAAAGATGTGAAATTATTTTATATCATAATGATATGCATTATAGACCATAATACAGTTTCCTAGGGCTGCCAACAAATAATGTAACAACTTGTGGCTTGAAACAACAGAAATATATTATTTCATAATTCTAGAGGTAAGAACTGTGAAACGAAGATGTTATCAGGGCCATGCTCTTTCTAATAGGTGGCTCTAGGGTGGAATTTTTCCTGCCCCTTCTAGTTTGGCTGCTTATAGCAACGTCTGGTATTTCTTGGCTCCTAAGTGCCCCAGTCTAATCCAATGATTGGTCATCTTGTCTTCACATTTTATCCTCTGTTTATGACTGTGATTTAATTCTCCTTTTCATAAGGATAATAGTCATATAATATTAGGGCCCACCTTAGTGATCACACTTTAACTATTACTTTTTAAAGAACTATTTAGATATTTAGGACCCTATTTCAAACTTACGGTACATTATAAAGTACTAGAAGTTAAGATTCAAGCATATCTTTTTTTTTAGAGAGAGAGAGTTTTGTTATAGGGCACATGGGCTCACTGGAGAGACAGAGACAGAGAGATGGAAAGTGAGAAATCACTCTCCAAGGGGGATGGCCACACCACAATACCTTCTCCTTCATTCTCCTCTGGGAATTTTAGGCACACACAAACATATGTCAGCATGAGTTTCAAGTATGAATCTGAGACTCTGACACCATCAACCATAAGGAAATTCAGTGACGTAACCATTACGCCACCTGCTGCTTCCAAGACTCAACTATGTCTTTCAGTGGGAACACAGTTTAACCCAGAAGAGTAGTCTACAATGAAAGTACGAGATAATAGTTCAAAGGTTTTCAACATTAAGTTATCTTAAAAGGTTTTATATTATAAGATAGCTTTATTGAAGAAACTGTATGATAGCAACTATAGCCTTAACTTGTATAAATAGTGGTAAAACAATTTTTATACTATTTGCCACCTAAAATACCAAAGTTCTTTGAAAGAATAAAAATTATTTTTTTTGAGGTTTTGCAATAGGATGCGTGCATACACCAGAGACAGATAGTGAGAGGGAAAATGAGAAATCACCGCCCCCACCCCCACCCCCAGCCCACATCACAATCCCTTCTCCTTCAGTCACCTCTTGAGATTTGGGGCATGCATGCACGTGCATCCAGCATGCACCCATGCATCAAGCCACTAGGTCTGGGACTTGAATTGCAGTCAGCCGTGTCTGAGTTCAGTGCCTTAACCACTATACCACCTACTGGCCCCAAAAGAATAAACTTTCTTAAATGTATATTCTGAAATACTAAGTTGAGTGAGGAAACAAGAAAACACATTATTAAATATGAAATAATTTAACACCTTGTTGAAGTCTAAGTAGCTTCCCCCTAAAATCCATGTCTACTCATAATCTCAGAAAGTGACTGTATTTAAAAATAGGATCTTCAATGAAGTCATTATAGTAAGGATTCAGATCACATCATGTTGGATTAGAGTGAGCCTTTAGTTCAATGAAAGCGCCCTCATAAAATAAAGAAGTGGACACAGACACGAAAGAGACCCCGTAAAGATAGTGACAGAGCATAGGGATATCAGGAGCTACCAAGAGCTATAAAAGAACAGGAAGGATCTGGATCCTGCCTTATAACCTTTAAAGAGAGAGGGCCAGGGCCAACAGATAGCATGCAGTTTTGTTACTGGACTCCCACATGACCAACCGCAGTTCGAGGCCCAGATCCCAGTGACTTGAAAATCATACTGGGCATGTGTACATATGTGCCCAAGATCTGGGAGGAGAATGGAGAAGGGATTTTGCAATGTGACCATCATTCCATTGGGGAAGGGGGTATATGTGCCCTAAGGAAAAAACTCTTAAAAAGAGAGACAGAGAGTGCTAATGCCCTGATTTAGGACTTCTGTCCCCTAGAACTGTGAAAGATTACATTTCTGTTTTTTTGAACTGAGTTTGCAGTTTGTTTTGGACACTAATGAACTCATTTTGTGTTCTAGTGTAGTAAGACATAAAAAGAAAAATTTCTAAGCACCTGACTTTTTTATTAAGCATATTTACAATATAATTAAGCAAAATTAATAAGTATGTAAATAATAATCAGACAAACTATTCAAAACTCCCCAGGAATTAATGAATATTCTAGGAACACATAGGAAGGTGACCAAATACAGATTTCATAGCTCTAGTAACTGGAATGATTTTCCTTCAACACTTTTATCAGGGCATTGCAATAAGCAAAAGGCTGTATTATAGCTCACTTCCAATCACTACCAGGAGTGGGCTGAGCCAGCTGTAAATGAGGCCCAATTTATTTCTCCTCTATCAATTGATCATAAGCAAACCCTGATGATGCATGGGTTGAGCTGATAGAGCAGTTTCTGCAAGACTTGTTTGAGTAAAGCTCCTGGACCACCATTTACTTAATTTACTTATGTACTAAGGCCCAATTTTGAATACAACATGTTTATATAGTCCAGCTTTATGACTTGATGAATCTCATAATCACCAACTCATGATGGGAATTTTAGCCATTTAGTGAATAGTCAGGCATTCTGTCTCTACTTTTGGATTGTCTGCAATGTTGTGACACATTTTTGCCCAGAAAAACATAGAAAAATACATCATGACTTTCCTGACCACCTAATAGAACATAGTTATATTCTAGGAATTGCTTCCTAATGGGTGAGTGATTGCTTTTCTCCCACGGAACGCATGGTCTTTCACTAGAATCTTAAATGTCAACCTTAACAAGAATTTCTCTGGAAATTGCCAGAGATGCCACATCACTGATATATCTCAAACCACCAGACCTTCTGAGTCATAAAACCTGAGCAAGCAGGTCAGCTTGCACTGGAACTTTATCAGGCTGTATCCTAACTTAACTCTGGACGCCACTCGAAGCTGACAGCCTTTAGAGACACTCACCAAATAAAAGACGTATTTTTCAAGTGGTGCAAATACATTGTTTTCAGAATATAAAATGAACCACAGAGCACAGTTCCTCTTGATTAATGGTAAAGAATGTGAAGTGTAACATCTCATCCTTATAATACACAGGAAGTCCTTAGAAAACCTCGGATCATTGGAATCTACAAATTTTAAATTTTACTGATACAACAAGTCACTGAATCCATGTAAGGTAAGTATATTTTATACACGCACACGCACACACACACACACACGCGCACACACACACACACACACACACACACACACATATATATATATTAACCGAGACACTAGTCACTTACTTCATACATTGGAATATCAATATCAATATGGTAAACCAACATGATATATACTAGAATGTCAAGAAGATCAATGCCACTGTAGTCTATATTATGACTAAAAATGAGAGAGATACTGCAGCCTTAGAAAGAAGGTTCATATATTCTGCTGACCATTGCACAAAAATGTAAGTGACTTGATATTCTCTAATAATGGACATTGGAAAGAATGCATACACCAAATGACCAACAGCATAGAAAATGCCAGAGGCAGTGTTTATCTGTTCCTGTAAATATGCCTTGTCTGGCCTGGCAGCTGCTATGATGAAAACTGCACCTTATATTCACATAGTCACCATATTCCACCATGCTCCATGATTTGTTCAGACATAATAGAGAATAATTAGATGGACTCTAAGCTAGAGGCCACCACTCCTACATCTTTTGAGTCTGTGATATGGTACATTTCTCCCCCAATTTTTTAAAATAATTTTTGCTATAGGGCACGTGCACTCGCCAGAGACAGAGAGAGACATAGAGAGGAAAAGTAGAAATCACCTCTGAGGAATGGCCATACTGCAGTATCTTTTCCTCCATTCTCCTCTTGGGATTTTGGGCATGCACACACATGCCCCTTGTGTGATTTTTCAAGCTGCTGGATCCCCAACTCAAACTACAGAGTTGACCATGTGATATCCAGCACCTTAACATCCATGCCACCTGCTAGCTCGCAAGATGATACTTTATTTCTCATTTACTATCTTCTGGGGAGCCTCTTAATCTTTCTTTTTTAAAAAAAAAATTATTCATTTATTTTATTTTACTTTATTTTGAATTTGACCAGAGAGAGACAAAGAGAGAGAAGGAAAGTGAGAAAGCAAGCTGCCAGGTCCAGGACTCGAACCATGGTCAGCCATGTGGGATTCCAGCTGCCTTAACCATCATGCCACTTGCTGGCCCCAAGCCTCTTAATCTTTCTTAACTAATCATTCTTATTTGTGAATTCTCTCAAGTTTTCTTGCTACCCATACTAATCCTGCCATAGGAGCTGCAGAGACGGTTACACAGTGAGTGGGCCAGTGACCATCATAAGCTACCTGTGAGATAGGTTACAAATAATTCTATTCAACATCCAGATTTTTCTCTCCCCTACCCTTGTGAACTATGATAACCTTATATAGGCCCTTTGACATTGAGCATATTTGCCTTTCCTCAACATAAACTTTATCTTTTGGCCACAGGTTGCTTTAAAAATTATCAGGAAAATATTTGTTGTTTATACTTATTTTGTCACTGTATCGTCCTTCTTTAAGGGACTTACTCCCTCATTAATCAATGTACTGTATCTCTAAGAACAGAATAATATCCCAAAACCAAGTGAAGCATTTTAATTTTGAATCATATCTAAAAACATCAACCTTCCACTCGCTTGCCCTAGATGATTTCTAGTAAAGCAAGTCAAATAATATGCCTCTTTCACCTTCTGACCCTTCCCATAATACACTGCTAAGGCAACCTGGCATCTCTGTTGTGTTTACCATGAGCCATCATCGTTTGCAAGCTTTAACTTGATATCCCAACACCATAGGGCCAGCACCTGTTCCATTGTAGTTTTAATCACAAAGGTGTCAGCGGGTCTCTTGTATCCAAGCCTGGATTCTACATTTCCTTGTCCAAACCTACAAAGTCAGTTCCCAAATATGTTTACTCGGGCCCTTCCAGGGACAAAGTGTACGAGTCTTACAGTTCATTGGGTATGTATATATAAGTTCTGTTTCTTCCTACAAATTGAGCTGCATTATCTTTCAGACCGTGCCATTGTTTAATCCTAGTTATTGGTCTGGTGGCAAACACTAGAAGCAGAGGAAATCCTAAGGAATGCAAGCATCAGCTAGTGACCATTTGCAGGATTTCTAGATGAAAGAAATGTTGCAAAGGGACAAACTTCTCTCTCACTGGGGTAGGGGCTGCTTGAACGGACACAAAATTCCAGGCAAAATATCAGTTCATGAATCTCAGGCTCATCACTCAAATATCTTCAACTGAGACAGGTCTATATCAGAGCCCTAATCTTTTCCAATCAGGGACCTGAATTAAACATAAGAGACTCGTATATGTCATGTATTCAATATCTTCTGCAACACCACTACCCTTATAATTAATTCCTGGACCCAATTTTCAGCCTAGTTAACCCAGTAGCATATAATGTCTTCAAACCCTGCTGTGGAGGCCTTTTGACTTTTACAGTGTGCCTTGAATTTTAAGTTCCATAATCTAAATGTGTCCTTTGCTTTTTTTTTTTTTTAAGACTTTCAAGCCATTTATAAAAGCTAATTTAAAAATTCAACGTTATAATTACAATTTTCTCCATTCTTTTTAATGATTTGCTATCACTTATACCTGGTTCTAATGCTAAATCATTTCCAGGTATGAATATCTATATATCTATATCTATCTATATTTATATCGCCAGAGGTTGCTCTCTCTCTCTCTCTCTCTCTTTCTTTCCTTCATGAGAAAGAGAAAGAATTCTCCCACAAACCATGGTCACATGACAATACTTATTTCTCATTTTTCCTCTCTCTGTCTCTCTCTGGAGAGAACACACACCCTATGACATAAACCTAAAAAGAAAATGCTCATAATCTTAAAATATCACCTCCAAGTTGCTTATTAATTGAAGAGGGGATATATATCTTTGAGATACATAAAGGGTACCATTTCACATAATTGATAGTAGGCATACTAATATGTTTTGTCATGTGATAAAACGACTACTTAGTTTTGTAACTATATGTCTAACTTGACTCTTCTAATGACTAAAACAACCGTTCTTGATTGTTAGAAAATAGAAGGCCAGCTGTTGGTGTAGTGCTAACTCAACTGGACCTACATGGAGAAGATCCGGAGTTTGTACTATGACAGCTTCATGAGCAGACCAGGTGCATTTGCGTATGCCCATAATCTAGGCTGTCTGAGACTGGAGAGTTTATCTCAGCATAAAGACCTGATGAAGTTGTTTATCTCTCACAAATAAAATAAATGAATAAACTTTAAAAATACATGTTACATATATACATATACAAATATTTATATACCACATAATATATATTTTATTATATACCATACTATAATAAATATTATACTATATTATATATAATATATAGATATATGTATATATGCACATCTGTATCTCAGATAAGGCAAAATGGGAGGACACAATTATAAAAATATACATGAAAGAAACATAATGAGTTCAAAGTACCAATCTTAATTAAATTTCCAGAGGAGAAGGTGCAGATGTGAAAGGCACTGCCTATTTGTACCAAATGGGCAGATTTAGAGGCCCCATTTTAATTGATACTATGGTAACAGTGAAGAAATTTAAAGCTATGATAATTGTGTTGTGATTATATAGGAGAATAATACTATTCTAGATGATATATAGAGAAGTGCTTATGAGAGAAATGCCATGACCTCTTCATTTTACTTTTAGATATTCAGCCCAAAAATAATAGAAAATGTCTATAGAGATACATAATAGTTATACCTTATGACTAACATGACTAATATGCTTAAGACACTAAAAGATTTAAAGGAACTTGAGATAAATTGGCCAATGCCTTAAATGAATTAGTACTACCTTTGCTAAGTTGCATTATGTAGGAACATTAAATTACTGGGACCAGTAGGTGCATAATGGTTACATCACTGGACTGCCACATGAGTGGCACTTTGAGTTCGGGACCTGGAGGCTTAAAACTCATGCTGGGTACATGTGCGTGCATGCCCAAGATCCCGAGAAGAGAATGGAGGAGAAGGGATTGTGGTATGGCCATCCATCCTGGGGAGGTAATTTCTCACTTTCTGTCTCTCTGGCAAGTGTACGTGCCCTATAGAAAAAAAAATTTTTTTTCTCTCAAAAAATTTATTTATATACATAGGAATAATTGGAACATCTAGGTAGACTACAGGTAGACCTCACAGAAATCCCAAGTATATCCGATATTAAGCATATAAAACTAGAAAAGGTATTGAATAGGCTAACTTGTATTAGCCCCTATCTAATATACCCGTGCCAGGCATAAAATATTATCTTCCTTCTAACTCCATCTTCTAAACAAGGTATGTTATACATCCCTTTATGGGCACAATTTAGTATAAGTTAATATTAGGTGCTTGGGGACTTCAAGTAGTACATTTACTGCAGTATTTCAAAATGCCATCACAATTTTTGTAACCATCAATGATCTAGAATTATTCTACTTATTTTAAAAGAACTAGCAGTTCATCAAAAATGTAGACAGTCTAACAAATATACCTTTAAAGGTATCCATAATCAATTTGGGGATGAAGGTGTAAAGATCAGTGAATTTTTAACAACCCAAAGGCATAGTGCATACGAGTCCAGGTTCTACAGTAAGGCAACCTGGGCTCAAAGTCTATTTGTGCAAGAATTTTGCTGGGAATCCTGTAACACATGTCCATGTCTTCAATAAAGATAATAGCACTCAAATCATTAAATTGTGTAAAAATTAAATGAAATAAAGGACAATTCCTAGCACACAGTAAATGCACAATAGGTATCAGTAATTACTTTTTATCATTTTTATAAGTTATCAATTGCTATCGGATATTTTAAAAATTCTAAATTCAATGATTTAAGAAATAAGTTTGTACTGAGTGAGGAGGCTGAGAATTGCCTAGGCCAAACGGTTTGGCTATTGTGGGCTCACCTGGGCAGACATAAGCAACTTGGCTCTGAAACTCACTTCCTGTCCTTCCACTTCTATCAATGAAATAACTCAGAAATGTTTTTTAATATAGAGGTAAAGAGGCGCAGTTGCACAAGATTTTTCAGGCCTCCATTTGAATCATGCTTGCTAGCATGTGTGTGCACGCCCAAGATACCAACAGGATGAAGGAATGGAGGAAAAGTAAATGCACTGTGCGGTCAGCAGGTGGCGTAGTGATTAAGGTATTGGAGTTCTACATGGTCAATCAGGATTTGAATCCCAGATTTGGTGGCTTGAAAATCATGCTGGGCACATGTGCATACCTATCCAAAATCCTAGGAAGAGAATTGAATAGAAGGGATTGCGGAGTGGCTACATCCCCTAGGGGATGATTTCTCACTTTCCTTCTCTCTGTTGCTATCTGACTCTGGTGAGCGTATATACCCTATGGCAAAAAGCTGAAGAAAAAAAGAAGTAATTATGGTGTTCCCATGCCCCACTTAGGTTACTTTCTCCCACACTCTCTGTTTCTCTCTGGCTAGCATAAATTCCTTCTGCTTATTGGGAAAAAGAGAACAAGAAGAAGGAGGAAGAAGAAGAAAAGAAGAAACAGGTCATCTCTCTCTCTCTCTTTCCAGAGGGGGATGATAAGTAGATTGTTGATAGGGTCTTCATTAATATAATAATATATAATATAATAATATAATAATATAATATAATATAATGTAATACTTGAGGCTTCCTAATATTGGTTTTCTTCTATAACACCCCTACTCACTACCTACCTGTGGCTAGAGTGTTGAAAGGATACTGCTTGGCATACCATGAAAATTCTTCCTAAAGCTCAATCCTTTAAAATTTCCCTAATATATTAATTTGTGCTCTAGTAAAGCCAAATTCTGTGTAGAACATACAAAAGTGTGCACACACATATGCATGCACACACACTACTATGGAGGTGGTGTCTTGGCTTTGCTGCAGTTGTTTTAACTTCATTTTATTGAGCAGTCTAGAACAATAAAATTCTTACTCCTCACAGAAACAAAAATTCGGATGCCTCGATCTCTGAAACTGACACTTTGGCAGATGGTTTAGCTTATTTTGAATTTTTATAAGGTTTTCATATATAAGTCCTGTGTCATACTCTAGATAAATAGCACAAGGTCAGATGCTTATTATAAATACTTGAAGTTCCAGTACCAGCACTGTAAATTACATTCAATAACTATTTATTGCTCAAATATTTGAATGTGCCCTTTTCCTTCACTGTACTATTTGGCAGCTTTCTACAACATTGGAAAGTTGCCTTTCTCCTCCTAACACTGGCTAATCTCCAGCATCCCAGTACAAAAGACATGCACCTAAAAGAAAGACTTTTATAGACTTGATTATCTTTTAAATTTGTTGCAACTCTACATGTCTAGAAAACTCACAACAGAATACTCTAAGC
Organism: Tupaia belangeri chinensis; assembly: GCF_000334495.1. NCBI lineage: Eukaryota > Metazoa > Chordata > Mammalia > Scandentia > Tupaiidae > Tupaia > Tupaia belangeri. The sequence continues at coordinate 794,055 of NW_006160173.1, forward strand.
AAACACTGATATTTTTAGAGGAGATGCAGAAAGACCTTTCTTTTTCTTTTTCTTTTTCTTTAAAAGTTTATTTATTTATTCCAAGAAAGAGAGACAGAGAGAGAGAACAAGACAAGTATCACCAACAGAGTCCAACAGGGTCTGCCACTGGCCTTAGCCACACCAAGATCTTGGACACGTACATGCCTAGAATACTGAGGAAGACCTCCCAACACAAATCTGGAAACCACCTCTCCACCTCACAGGTACCAAGTTTCAGCGTAAAATCGCTGGCCCAATAACAGCCTCCATTTATTTATTCTTCCCTAAGCCTTTTTCTCTCTTTTAAAACAAATAGCTTAAGTATTTTATTTTTCATTATATATGACACTATATAATGAAAATGTAAAAGTATAATGTTGCAATTTTTGGTTAAATGTAAGCCAAACATTCTTTCCTAAGTCTCTTCAAGCATCTTATAATGACAGGCTCCTAACCCCTAAAAAGTGTAACTCCAAGCATTCAGTTTCAAGAAATTTCTCTTGAGTGCAGATATCATAAATTTCCCTAGCTCTCCAAATGGGAAGCCACCCAAAGACCAAATCTTCCTCTCTGTCGCTCCTCCATTGGCTTACTGAATGCTTTTATGTATTGTCTGCTAATATTCTTTTTTTTTTTTTTTTTTGAGAGATTTTCACTGTAGGGTGCGTGCGCTCGCCAGACAGACAGAGCGAGACATAGAGACAGAAAGCGCGAAATCCCCCCCCAGGGGGGATGGTCACGCCGCAATCCCTTCTCCTCCATTCTCCTCTCGGGATCTTGGGCATGCACGCACACGCGCCCGGCGTGAGTTTTAAGCCACCGGGTCCGGGACACGAACTGTGGTCGACTAGGTGGGAGTCCAGCGACATAGCCATTACGCTAACTGCTGGTTCCCTGGTCTGCTAATATTCTGTTCTGAAGGAAATAGCTCAGTGAACACATACCTCACACTGACCAACTTACCATCAGATAGCACAGATAGCTTACCATGCCCCAGAGCCCAATGTTTTACTACTGATAGCCCATGATTCTTATCATGCTATCAATTTACTTCTCTCTGAAGTCGGTGGTTTTAGGTTTGTCTGTCACTACTAGTGTTATTGTCATCATGGTATACCATCCTTTGCAATGAAAGTATCATTGCGCTTTGATGATCAGTCACTGCTTTCTGCAGGAAAAAAAAAAAAAAAATCTGAAGACATTATGTATATCAGCTCTCTGATTAACCCTTGAGGTTCTTGAGGTTGCCTCTAATTTGATGACTCTGTATTAATCAGCAAATTGATCTTTTAAAGTAGTCAAAATATTTTATAACACTATCAAATGTATTTAGCAGGCTTAGTGTTCATAAATCACATATTATTTTTCCTCTTATTTTTCAGTTCACACTTGCAACTGAGCCCAGTCAAAACCTTGTTCTCAGCAAGATTCCCTATACCACATTCAGTGCTTTCATTTAGTTGCAATTGTTAAAAGCAAGAAAAAGATGAGATGCTTGTCTTAAAGAAAAGCAGACCTCAAAACTGGACAGTGAAGAGCTTAATTTATGTGTCAGTAAACTGTCTTCTATGCTGTAATATATGTTGCTCTTTATATTTTTCAATGTGTTCATTTCCCACCATTATTTCTCAAGGATTTATGCATTGCATGGAAAAACCCACAAATCGAACAGGACTGCCCAAGGACCATCTCCCACTCACACCACATGATTTAAATACATAAATAAATAAATAAATAACTACTTCCAATTACGATTCCAAATCTGGAAGCAAGTGCACAGGGGATATTCATTAGTTCTCAGAGCTGAGATAGGGAGTGGAATACCAGGAGGTCATAAACAAACTTCACATGGAGCGGAATTTGCCAAAGGCCAATGTTCTTTATGCTTAGAGGGAATGGACCTAATATAATTTATAAAAAGCAAATCCTACAAAGAAACAATAAATTTTCTTCTCTTATGCTATACTTTGAAAGAGGAACAGCAATACATGATTTCTTAAAAATGAACATATAGGTTTTTAGTTTCACTTCATGCTGATCTGACAGTAGAAATTTTTTTTAAATTTTAAATCATTCATTGTCCTTCAGAATCTTACAAACCTGCTGCATGGAAACAGAGTTGCATGTATTATTTCTGGTGCAATTATTCACTGACTGTTCTTTACTTTTAAAACCAAATGTCAGCAATTTTAAAAACTATGTTTATTATTAGTTTCTGATAAAATTAACCCAGGATAATGTCTTTTTCTACTTTGAGAGCATCCTCACCTTTATTTACATTTATACCTGATGAGAAGGGTCATACGTTGAGTTACATTTTAAGTATTTATACATGGTCCAATTATTTCAGAAACTTGTGGCAGAAACATGGTTGCTTAGTTCAGCATCTCTCTCCTATTCTCTTAGAAAACACACACACACACACAAATATGACAAAGGGAACATGAAAAACAACACCAAAACCCTCCTGAGAAATCATTTTTTTAAATGAGGAGAATAAAATCTTCAGATTCAAAACTAAGGATAAATGCTACCGAAAACATGAGAGGTGATTGAAATCTTGAGTAAGGACGTGAACTAAGGAACTAGAGAAAAGAGAGAGAGAAGCGAGCTGTGTCACACCTTTCAAAATACCCGGAAGTGCTGACTGTGTTAGAGACTGTCATCTTGCAGTACAAATATATGTCTATTATTTGCCATAAAGGAGGTAGACACCAGGATGGGCAGGGCTTCAATCAGAAAAACTTTTGGCCTGCATGTATTTCAGAAAAGCAAACTCTGGAGACTTCCTAAAGATCACAGTGCCTGTCAATCCAACTGTGGAAGCAAAGAGGCACCAAACAAGGCCATAGTGCTCTCAAGACACACATGCAAGTACAAAAATATCTTGCAACTTGCTAGCTTGTGAAATAGTTCTTATTCAATTATGGGTAAGAAAGAAAAAAAGAAGTAACATAACATGAGCACAATCAGCAAAAGGGTGGTGAGAACGAAATGTGTGAATGTGAGTAAGCATCAACTCCTAGCATCACATGAAGAGCATTTACTACAAATCTGTTGCCAAGCAGCAAGTGAAGATAACCCAACACTTATAATTAAATAAACAACCAAATTAAACAAATGAAATACAATAAAGCCCTCCCTTGTATAAAGAAACACTGAAATTCGGAAATACAGAAGTCAGAGAAGAGGGGTAAAAATGACAATAATGATTAATAAAAAATGATGAAATATATGATGTACACCATGAAAAAAGGAAGGAAAAAATCACTGATATAAAAATTAAACTGGAAGGAACGTGGGAAAGCAAAGAGTAATACAAGAACTATAGAAAATCCATAATCACTAGCAGTTACATAAATCAGATAAAGACCAAAAGCAACTTAAAAATCGCCCAGCTCAAAAAGATTATATATATATATATACACATACATACATACAAAGTAACTTCAGCGTGTAAAATAAAAAGAAAACACAAGGCTGGCTCCATGATGCAGCAGTACCGCCCTACAGAAGAGAAGTCAGAATCCCTACCCATTCAGCTGGAGACACACTGAGTACTCACATGAGTGCCAAAACCTGACGGCCTGGAGGACTGGAGGAAGAGAAGTTGGGTGTGATTGAAACTGTGGAGGGTGTTTTCTCTCTCTACTATGTCTACATGTATGCTGAATAAAATAAGAAAATAATATTTGAAACCTGAAAAAAAAAAGTATAAAGACAAAGACTAATATAATTAAATAGACTATATATAATCTACATAGAGTGTTGAAAATATTAATCATTTAAAACTGATAAATACAAACAAAGGCTAATCCTTAAGGCATATGAGTGTGTGCGTATGCATGTCTGTTGTATGTATGTGTATGCGTAATGATATAACACATTAGTCACCCAGATGAAGAAAAACATGGAACAAGCTCAAAAGCAAATAATTTGGGAGAAATAACCATAGATAGTGAAATTTTAAACATCTATTTTCTCAGTTTTACAAATACACTTCTTCTTGAACATCTAGGAAAGTCATGTATAATATTATTACGTGAAAGAAGAGAGCGCTCGCCCTATAGCACTGCAATTCGAGCGGTGTGCAGGGAAAGCTAGATGACCAGAGTTTGAGCCCTAGTGACTTGAAAAGGCCTTGCGAGGTGACCAGGCTGAATGTGTTCACTGTTGGGAGGGTGCTCTCTCTCATGCCTGTGCAATGCACTTAAACATAAAGGAAAAGAAGAGAGAGACCAAAGAATCAACATACCACTTTTGTAGCAGAATTAGAGACAATTGTTAAAGAACATATACTCTTCCGAAAGCACTCGACCCAGGCAGATTCACCCAACAATGTATCTTTTCTCACTAGAGAATTTTAATGCTGTATGAACTGTTAAGTAAATGTATCTGGAAGAACAAACATTTCTAAACTATCTGTAATAGCAATATTCCTTAAATCATTGATTTTTATATCTCACAAAGATAACACAAAAAAAGAAAACTAGACCACCACTAATAAATAATTTTTCCCTATTCCTAAATAATTTATAGTATAGTATAGAAATTTAATAGCACATTAAAATATAATGCATTATGATAAGTGTGGATTATGTCAGGAATGGAATTATAGTTCAATACAAGAAAATCTATTACTGTAATGTGTTATTATGATAGATGCGTGGAGACAAATTGCATAATAATCTTCACAGAAGCTGTTAGAGTGGAGAATTGACAAACATGAACTATACAAATCATAGAAAATATTTTGATATTCAAAGCCTGCAGGCAAATGCTATGCCCAGAAGTTAAAAACACATTTATATTGGAGAAGTGTGAGACTACCAGACATACTTTTATAAAGTGCCCCTTTTCTTCCATAAAGGTGTGTTTTTGTTTCAGATTTAACAGATTAGATTTTACTGAGGCATGGACATGGATGCATTAATTACACAAAAGAAACCATTTTCTTTTAAAAACTTTGCCTTTTTATAGCTCATTAACTGCATAGCTAGTGTGAATTGCGTGGAAGTTTTTCAGAGTCAAAATAGAGTCGTGACTAAACTGAGTCAAAAAGACCATGGAGGAAGTGTTTTTTCACTCTAGTATGCCTGATAACAGGATTTGCTATTAAAAAACAAAACAAAACAAAACAAAACAAACAAAAAAAAAGCACTGCCAGAATCACAATCACATTGCACAAAGACTACTTCTGCAAGAAATCCGCTCAGAGATTGCCTATCCAAACTTGAACTGACACCAAGCTTGTATCGTTCCTGGTAACCAAGAATACCTGTCCCCAAACAAGTTCTTGCCTTTAAAGCCTGCCAGGGAGTTGTGATACCTTGAAAAGCATGTTTAGAGCTCCTTGAAATAAGCTCAGCCAAAAGAGTTTTCTTGATTTGAATAATACGATATTAATGTTTACATATAAAAATAAGCAAAATATAAATTTTTAACAATTGCCGAATAAGAAATTAAGTGACAGGGGATAGACTCAACCAGATGTTAAAACATTTTATTGAGCTTAAATATTAAATCAGTATGTCAATGGCTTATGAATAATCTGATGCATCAAGATAGAGAAAATGAAGTCCAGAAATATACTAGGTACGAATTACTATAAGTGACATGTAAAATCAGTGAAGAAAAAGTAATTTAGCAAAAGTTATTTATAACCCTGAGAACCTCTCTGCAAAACAAAAAAGAAATAATAAAATAAAATTTTGCGTATTCCATCTCATGTTCATTGATAAATTACAAATGTGTAAGTAACTATCCTAACCATTAAAATATTAGGAGAAATCATAGAATAAAAATTGCATATAAATTTGGAGTAGCAATGTCCTTCACATCTGACTCAAAATCCAGAAATCTAAAGACAATATTATAAGAATAAAAATAGAAGAAAATTCTGAATGAAAAGATAAATAAATTAAGAATGTGAATATCAAATTGGGAATGTTATTGACAATGTCACCGACGAATTATTATAAAAGGTGTGTTTTTTTTTTTTTTTGGAAGAGATTTTTGCTATAGGGAAAGCATGCCTGCCAGAGAGAAAAGAGAGACAGAAAGTGAAAAATCATTCCAAGAGGGGATGGCAATGCCATAATCCCTTCTCCTCTATTCTCCTCTAGGGATTTTGGACATGCATGCACATCTGACCAGCATGCATTTAAAGCTGCCAAAGAAATGAAAGAAAAATGATAACTGGATATAAATATTTTCTCTATTTTCTAACTCTATCAAATAATCGTAAAGTGGTGTATTTTATTTAACAAAGTTTTTCAAAAGAATTTTTAGGCTTCTTATTGTAAGATTAAAAAATCCATTATCCGTGACAGTTAAAATTGTTTTGCATCATAGTGGTTTATTTTTGAAAAGTTCATATATAAAGTTTACATGAACAATTAAGTTACATATGCTAATACTATATTTGATACATTAATGTTAAAATTGAGGAAATCATCAGTAATAGAGCAAGTCACTTCTTTGCTACAATGTGTCTATAGCTGGAAAATATAACTCATGTTTACAAACTGTGGAAACTGATTTGATATTAATTAACTAACACTTTAATTACTATATAAATATCTTCAAAACTGAAATTCAGGGATTTAAATGTTATTATTTCCTCAGTTTTGTCATTTAGGCATATACTCATATGGAGTGTTATGATAAAATCGTAGGTTTAAAAAAAATTCTAAAAGAGATCCAACTGTTTCCTAGCTGTATCATCATGTTTTTTCAATAAACTTTACATTAACTTTTGAATTTTTTATCTATTTACCATCGGTTTCATTTTTCTTACAATTTTCCTTTTTCTTATTTTGATTTTGTTGTTTTGCTTTTTTTTAAAGGTTTTTGCCAGAGGCCGTGTGCTCTTGCAAGAGAGAGACAGAGAGACAATGATAGAGAAAGGGAGAAATCACCCTCCCATAGCTGACCATGCAGCAATACCTTCTCCTCCATTCTCCTTGGATTTGGAGCATGTACACACATGTGCCTGGCATGATTTTCACGCTGCCAGGGTTGGGACTCGAATCATGGTTGATCGTGTGGAAGACCAGTGCCTTAACCAACATGTCACCTGCTGGCATTTTAAATATATTTTCCCCACTTTTGTTTTGAAGATATCAAACCTATGGTTTTTTTTAAAAAATGCATTTTGGGAACCAGCAGTTAGCGTAATGGCTATGTCACTGGACTCCCATGTAGTCGACCGCAGTTCGTGTCCCGGACCCGGTGGCTTAAAACTCACGCCGGGCGCGTGTGCGTGCATGCCCAAGATCCCGAGAGGAGAATGGAGGAGAAGGGATTGCGGCGTGACCATCCCCCCTGGGGGGTGATTTCTCGCTTTCTGTCTCTATGTCTCTCTCTGTCTGTCTGGCGAGCGCACATGCCCTATAGCAAAAACCTCTCAAAAAAAAAAAAATGCATTTCAGGGCAAGTAGATGGTAAGATGACTAAGACGCTGTTCTCCACATGGGAGTTTGAGTCTCCCAGATCTTGTAGCTTGCTTTCTTTCTCTGTCTCTGTTTCTCTCTAATGACCCCACATGCCCTATAGCAAATTAAATAATAATAATGATAATAATAATAAAATTAAATGATTTTTAAATGCCTTTCAACTAAATTCACAAATATTGTTCCATAATTTTTGTTTCTCTCTACATATGCACATACACTTTCTTCTGAAATAGTTGAAAGAAAAATCACAAATATCAAGACCCTTATCTCTAGATTTTTAAGATGTTTCTCTTAGAATAGATATACCCAAAATATATAGGTCAGCCAGAAATTTTAAATTTTCTAATAGACACATTAAAAAAAGCAAAATTCATTTGTATCATGTATTTAAACTTAACCCATCATATACCTCAAATGTTGTCCTTTCAATGTAGTCAATATGAAACAGTGTTGATGTTTAGGATTATTGTTTTGCATGCTTATTCCAGTGTGATTTTACACTCAGAGCCTGTTTCAAGTTGGACTGAACATGTTCAGGGTCTCAGCAGCTTACGTAGCTAGTGGCCACGGAGTGAAGTGTGTAGATCTTCAGCTCAGGCAGAGAATGCTAAAGTGACTGTCTTCAAAACTGCCTGCCAAACACCTTCATCCGTGCAAGAAAACCATGAGAGACTCGCTTAGTCCCAAGTGTTCTAAAATCTCTCTTGGAATGAGAGCCTTCACCATCCCTCCCAACATTATTAGTTATGCGACCAAATAAATAAATCCGAGTTAAGTTATGAGCCTGTGTTTTGAGACTAAAAACGAGGCATTCTCATAGAGGATTTACTAAAAGTTAAATGTCAGAGAGAAACTTACACAAGATGGAAGATATATTCAGTGGAGCCTGATTCTAATATGCTCTGTGGGTTCCGTCTTTCACTCACACCTTCCCACTCTCATGAGCTGAGGGAGACCTTTGGTAAAGAAGTTCAACCATAAGGAAGAAGGGATGAATGCTGGGGCTAAGGATGAAAGGCTGCTGCCTTCCCTACTGGTAAGGCAGGAAAGCAAGTTCTTCCTGCTGGGGTTTCTGAATGACTGTGCCAGGTCAACTGAAAACTCCAGCTCAGGGCTAGTACTTGACCACTCAAGTACACTAGAGGAATGGTAGGGAGGGGCACAGAGATGATGCCAGGCTGGCTCACTCACACACACAGAGCTACCCTGTTTCTGAGGTCAGTTTGGTTTAAAGAACCAGGCATGCATTCGAGTCCTGATGTGTTCATCTGTGATCACATCATCATCCTCCTAACCCTCCCTCCCACCAACAAGCAACACAAAATGTCCAAATGTACCATTTACTTTCTCTGTGCCAGATCTGAGGTCTTCAAAGTTCATAGAAAACGTGTATTATGAAAAAAAAAAAAACTATGCATGAATTTCAATTATATTTTGCACCCACATAAACTTGTACTTTCATTTTTGTACTTTTTAAAATTTCTGTGTGTGTGTGGGAGGGGGGTATTTTTTGCAGTAGACATTCTCTTTACTTATGTACCAATAAAACTTGCATTAATGAGGTTGTTTTCTTATTTCTCAGATAGCAGGCCCTAAAGAAAAAAAAAATACAATTTTGCAGTAGTTTCTTTGGGAATAGTTCCCCAGAGAGCAGGAATATAGGACAGGGGTAGCAGTCATCAAGGAAAGGTCAATAGGAAAATGTATTATTTGGTTGGCATTCCTATTGTTGAATAATTTTCCACCCTTCCAGAGCACTGTAATCAGTTTTATGAAACTGCTTTTCCAGGGAAGAAAGGAGGGAAGCATTTATCCCTCAGTCCTCACAGCCCATTCATCAAGGATGTTAACAGCCCTGCAGGAGTTTGCTGTTATTCTCATTCAAACTGTGCAAGCCCCTGTGAGTGTGAAGTGGATTCCCTTGGCCTCTTACTACATCAGAGAAGCCCAAAAGGAAAGTGCCCTGATTCAAGTGAGGTTTTTTAACTTGTACCAAATTGTGTGAACCTTACATAAAACTGGTCACCACCTAACCAGCTCAAGTAGATAGTAAACCAAGAGAATTTTAAAATTATGTACAAATGGTTTTTTTCTACCACCTCCCTCTCCTAACAAGGAATTTTCCAAAGTGAATTCTACTGGCTGGTTCTTACAAAAAGAAAAAGCTACTAGATTATTTGGAATATGCTTCTGATGTTTTAAATTCCCAACAAGTGTCTCAGTCTATCAGGACACAAGTTATTTGAAGTTCACAGATATATGTCCCCAACCTCACCCTCATTCTTGTATCCTGTACTTGGCCCAAGGACACATGATTATTTGGAAGCTTCATCACTCCCAGGATGTAAAGCTCTGAAAAAAATAAAAATGGAATATCCAAGGGTGCTTGTATTCTAGTTCTTGGTAGAAAAAGCAAACAAATATGATTTTTATTATATAATTATAGACAAGTAGTGTCTTAACTAATTCAGAGGGCTCAAGGTATTCTTCAACATCCATTCTCATTTTTAGTATATTTTTTGAGACCTGATCTACACGAAATGCTTCTCAATCATTTTCAACATCACAAATATTATGTCTATTAAAAGTTAGCCCTGGGGGCTGGCAGGTGGTGTGGTAGTTAAGGCATTGGACTCCCACATGTTGGACCACAGTTCGAGTCCCAGACCTGGTGGCTTGTTTTCTCATTTCCCTTCTCTCTCTCTGCCTCTCTCTAGTGAACACAAGTGCACTATAAAAATAATAATAATAATAAAGTTAACCCTTAGCAACATGTATTTTTTTTAATTTGCCAGAAGGCATTCATACTCACCAGAGATAGTAAGTTAGAGAGACAGAGAAAGCAAGAGGCATAAAGCACCTCCTTGGGAAATGGTAAGACCACAATCCCTTTTTCTCTATCTCTTTTAGGTTTTTGTCTTTTAAGTTTCCTGGTCTAGAAGTTAGACCATGCAATTGACCATATGGAACCCAGCTCCCTTAACCATCAAGCCACAGGCTGGCCCACAGCATACTTATTGTTACATCTATTAGCCAAAGTAACTTTCATTAATGCTATGTCTTCAATTTAAAATATTCTAATAGAAATGGCTAGGAACTTCAGGATTCTAAAATTCCACACATATGATGTAAAGTTGTTCTAAATATACCTCAGTATTTACTCCATATTACTTATGTTTTTTTTTTTTATTTTATTTTACAATGATACTAGCATCAGCTGGAGTTTATACCATTTTGCCCTCTTGGTTTCTAAGTTCAAATAATTATTAGATATGGAAGTACATTAACTTATGCTTATGCTGTATATTTCTCATTTAAAATCATACTTTTGCTTCAGTATATCCTTCAGTTGAAATGTAATACTTGAATAATTGCAACTGAAATTTTATTTCAAAAGTGCCACCCCCATACTCCTGCCAACAGATCAACATTAAAACTTTTATTCTACTTCTGTCAAGTTCTATCCTGACTGAGGAGGCAGGTATTGCTCATCTAAGTACAGAGCTTTTGACATTTAAAGCAATTGGAGCAAATGAATGTGATTTTTTCCAAATGCTTCATATATATAAGCTTTACTTTAAAACCCAAACTGCTTATATAATGAGGAGGCTAAATCTTTTATGAATATCAGTGTGAGAATATAGTAGGAGTATTAGCAAGTAGAGAATGAAAATAAAATTGACTGAAAGTTTCCCACCTCTTGTTATTATTCAAAAAAACATTAAATGGCACTTAAATTTTAGACCAAGATAAAACTTTTGTCTATTTTTCCCATTTAGTTATTTTATCTAAGCAATCAATTCAAGCATATGAAAAAGTGAGAAATTTCTTGCGTGGTAGTTCTAAATATTTGACTCAGTGGAAGCGTGTATGCGTGTGCATTTATTAGTCAAGGTTAGACCAACACAGCTCACTAAAACGTGAGCTCTATAAGAGAACAAGGATATTCAAAAGTATGGGAGGTTGGAGTCAGGCAGAAAACAGTAGGCCATAATGTCCATGTACTAGATCTTTTTTGTTTGTTTGTTTGTTTGTTTGTTTGTTTTTGGTTACTGCCATAGGGCACATATGCTCTCCAGAGAGAGAAAGTAAGAGGGAAAGTGACAAGTAACCTCTGCAGTGGGGATGACCATTTTGCCATCTATTCTCCTTCATTTTTCTTTTTGGGATTTTATGCATGCATGCACATATGTCTGGTGTGAGTTTCAAGCTGCTGGGCCCCAGAATTCAAACCAGGAACCATAGTTGACCAGGTGGGAGTCTAGCACCTTTAGCACCATGCACCTGCTGGCCCCAGATGATTTTTGGTTTTAAGCACCATTGTATTCACAGGCCTAAAACTATGCAGTATGAAAGACCTTGTGCAAATATTGATTGAATACATGAATAGATTTATTTATCCTATCATTTAACCATTAAATGTATTGAATCACACATAAACATTTTGAAGAGTTTTTGTAAGGAACATCTCAGAAACTCAAAATTTTTTAAAAAATTCTCTAGCTATGATCAACAATAATCAGACAGTTTGACATAAAATTTTGGTATATATTGGGTTGTTGAAAAAGTCAAGATGCACTTTTGCATATAAAAACATACAAAAATACAATTACTTGTCTTACAACCTAGACATAGCTATCATAAATGTGATCATAGAATTCTGCCCAAGAAGGGACCAGCAGGTGGCATGGTGGCTAAGGCGCTGGACACTCCCACATAGCAGACCATGGTTTGAGTCCTGGATCTAGTGGCTTGCTTTCTCACTTTTTCTCTCTCTGGTCAAATTAAAATAAATGAATGAATAAATAAAATTAAATAAATAATTCTTAAAAAAAAAAAGAGAATTCTGCCCAAGAAGCCATTCTCCAAGCTTCATGAATATAGCTAGGTAAGGTTAACAAAGAGGAAATGCCTAAACTGTATGATCATATTAGAGTTATCAAGAAATTTATTGCAGCAGGGCATTGGCTAAAATGAAAAAAAAAAAAAAAACACGGTGGAAGAGAGAGAGGGAAAAAGATCTTTCTCTATTGTAATTAAAGATCTCCTAACCACCTGATGGTATTGATAATAACACAGAGACTAAAGAAAATACTGATCAGTGTTCCCAGTTTATCATTTTTGCAACCTTCTGGCACTGCTACTAAAGGAAGAATCCTATTAAGGTAATGTAATATGTCATAAACTTGAAACATTTGTCTAATCATAGAAACCTCAGTTCTTTATTCCAAACTAAATTTTTTGGCATATTTCATAAATAAGGATTCTCATTATACTTATACTAAAAAGTATTTTGTCTATGGTTTGTCAGAAAAGTCAAGGTGCATTTTTTTGCATTAAAAAACAGACAAGTACATCATGACTTTTCTGCTAACCTAATATTTTATGACATTTTTATTTGCAATAGATTCATAATTTATGTGCTATACCTATGTCAGTTTAAAATAAGATATAAAATAGGCATAATTATTATATCTTTTATAAAAAAAGAAACTATCAGATGTACGTAAGCGTTCTCAGACCGCCATTCTCCTTGGATTTGGAGCATGTACACACATGTGCCTGGCATGATTTTCACGCTGCCAGGGTTGGGACTCGAATCATGGTTGATCGTGTGGAAGACCAGTGCCTTAACCAACATGTCACCTGCTGGCATTTTAAATATATTTTCCCCACTTTTGTTTTGAAGATATCAAACCTATGGTTTTTTTTAAAAAATGCATTTTGGGAACCAGCAGTTAGCGTAATGGCTATGTCACTGGACTCCCATGTAGTCGACCGCAGTTCGTGTCCCGGACCCGGTGGCTTAAAACTCACGCCGGGCGCGTGTGCGTGC
>NW_006160173.1:807380-849804 GCF_000334495.1 Tupaia belangeri chinensis
ATCCCGAGAGGAGAATGGAGGAGAAGGGATTGCGGCGTGACCATCCCCCCTGGGGGGTGATTTCTCGCTTTCTGTCTCTATGTCTCTCTCTGTCTGTCTGGCGAGCGCACATGCCCTATAGCAAAAACCTCTCAAAAAAAAAAAAATGCATTTCAGGGCAAGTAGATGGTAAGATGACTAAGACGCTGTTCTCCACATGGGAGTTTGAGTCTCCCAGATCTTGTAGCTTGCTTTCTTTCTCTGTCTCTGTTTCTCTCTAATGACCCCACATGCCCTATAGCAAATTAAATAATAATAATGATAATAATAATAAAATTAAATGATTTTTAAATGCCTTTCAACTAAATTCACAAATATTGTTCCATAATTTTTGTTTCTCTCTACATATGCACATACACTTTCTTCTGAAATAGTTGAAAGAAAAATCACAAATATCAAGACCCTTATCTCTAGATTTTTAAGATGTTTCTCTTAGAATAGATATACCCAAAATATATAGGTCAGCCAGAAATTTTAAATTTTCTAATAGACACATTAAAAAAAGCAAAATTCATTTGTATCATGTATTTAAACTTAACCCATCATATACCTCAAATGTTGTCCTTTCAATGTAGTCAATATGAAACAGTGTTGATGTTTAGGATTATTGTTTTGCATGCTTATTCCAGTGTGATTTTACACTCAGAGCCTGTTTCAAGTTGGACTGAACATGTTCAGGGTCTCAGCAGCTTACGTAGCTAGTGGCCACGGAGTGAAGTGTGTAGATCTTCAGCTCAGGCAGAGAATGCTAAAGTGACTGTCTTCAAAACTGCCTGCCAAACACCTTCATCCGTGCAAGAAAACCATGAGAGACTCGCTTAGTCCCAAGTGTTCTAAAATCTCTCTTGGAATGAGAGCCTTCACCATCCCTCCCAACATTATTAGTTATGCGACCAAATAAATAAATCCGAGTTAAGTTATGAGCCTGTGTTTTGAGACTAAAAACGAGGCATTCTCATAGAGGATTTACTAAAAGTTAAATGTCAGAGAGAAACTTACACAAGATGGAAGATATATTCAGTGGAGCCTGATTCTAATATGCTCTGTGGGTTCCGTCTTTCACTCACACCTTCCCACTCTCATGAGCTGAGGGAGACCTTTGGTAAAGAAGTTCAACCATAAGGAAGAAGGGATGAATGCTGGGGCTAAGGATGAAAGGCTGCTGCCTTCCCTACTGGTAAGGCAGGAAAGCAAGTTCTTCCTGCTGGGGTTTCTGAATGACTGTGCCAGGTCAACTGAAAACTCCAGCTCAGGGCTAGTACTTGACCACTCAAGTACACTAGAGGAATGGTAGGGAGGGGCACAGAGATGATGCCAGGCTGGCTCACTCACACACACAGAGCTACCCTGTTTCTGAGGTCAGTTTGGTTTAAAGAACCAGGCATGCATTCGAGTCCTGATGTGTTCATCTGTGATCACATCATCATCCTCCTAACCCTCCCTCCCACCAACAAGCAACACAAAATGTCCAAATGTACCATTTACTTTCTCTGTGCCAGATCTGAGGTCTTCAAAGTTCATAGAAAACGTGTATTATGAAAAAAAAAAAACTATGCATGAATTTCAATTATATTTTGCACCCACATAAACTTGTACTTTCATTTTTGTACTTTTTAAAATTTCTGTGTGTGTGTGGGAGGGGGGTATTTTTTGCAGTAGACATTCTCTTTACTTATGTACCAATAAAACTTGCATTAATGAGGTTGTTTTCTTATTTCTCAGATAGCAGGCCCTAAAGAAAAAAAAAATACAATTTTGCAGTAGTTTCTTTGGGAATAGTTCCCCAGAGAGCAGGAATATAGGACAGGGGTAGCAGTCATCAAGGAAAGGTCAATAGGAAAATGTATTATTTGGTTGGCATTCCTATTGTTGAATAATTTTCCACCCTTCCAGAGCACTGTAATCAGTTTTATGAAACTGCTTTTCCAGGGAAGAAAGGAGGGAAGCATTTATCCCTCAGTCCTCACAGCCCATTCATCAAGGATGTTAACAGCCCTGCAGGAGTTTGCTGTTATTCTCATTCAAACTGTGCAAGCCCCTGTGAGTGTGAAGTGGATTCCCTTGGCCTCTTACTACATCAGAGAAGCCCAAAAGGAAAGTGCCCTGATTCAAGTGAGGTTTTTTAACTTGTACCAAATTGTGTGAACCTTACATAAAACTGGTCACCACCTAACCAGCTCAAGTAGATAGTAAACCAAGAGAATTTTAAAATTATGTACAAATGGTTTTTTTCTACCACCTCCCTCTCCTAACAAGGAATTTTCCAAAGTGAATTCTACTGGCTGGTTCTTACAAAAAGAAAAAGCTACTAGATTATTTGGAATATGCTTCTGATGTTTTAAATTCCCAACAAGTGTCTCAGTCTATCAGGACACAAGTTATTTGAAGTTCACAGATATATGTCCCCAACCTCACCCTCATTCTTGTATCCTGTACTTGGCCCAAGGACACATGATTATTTGGAAGCTTCATCACTCCCAGGATGTAAAGCTCTGAAAAAAATAAAAATGGAATATCCAAGGGTGCTTGTATTCTAGTTCTTGGTAGAAAAAGCAAACAAATATGATTTTTATTATATAATTATAGACAAGTAGTGTCTTAACTAATTCAGAGGGCTCAAGGTATTCTTCAACATCCATTCTCATTTTTAGTATATTTTTTGAGACCTGATCTACACGAAATGCTTCTCAATCATTTTCAACATCACAAATATTATGTCTATTAAAAGTTAGCCCTGGGGGCTGGCAGGTGGTGTGGTAGTTAAGGCATTGGACTCCCACATGTTGGACCACAGTTCGAGTCCCAGACCTGGTGGCTTGTTTTCTCATTTCCCTTCTCTCTCTCTGCCTCTCTCTAGTGAACACAAGTGCACTATAAAAATAATAATAATAATAAAGTTAACCCTTAGCAACATGTATTTTTTTTAATTTGCCAGAAGGCATTCATACTCACCAGAGATAGTAAGTTAGAGAGACAGAGAAAGCAAGAGGCATAAAGCACCTCCTTGGGAAATGGTAAGACCACAATCCCTTTTTCTCTATCTCTTTTAGGTTTTTGTCTTTTAAGTTTCCTGGTCTAGAAGTTAGACCATGCAATTGACCATATGGAACCCAGCTCCCTTAACCATCAAGCCACAGGCTGGCCCACAGCATACTTATTGTTACATCTATTAGCCAAAGTAACTTTCATTAATGCTATGTCTTCAATTTAAAATATTCTAATAGAAATGGCTAGGAACTTCAGGATTCTAAAATTCCACACATATGATGTAAAGTTGTTCTAAATATACCTCAGTATTTACTCCATATTACTTATGTTTTTTTTTTTTATTTTATTTTACAATGATACTAGCATCAGCTGGAGTTTATACCATTTTGCCCTCTTGGTTTCTAAGTTCAAATAATTATTAGATATGGCATTGGACTCCCACATGTTGGACCACAGTTCGAGTCCCAGACCTGGTGGCTTGTTTTCTCATTTCCCTTCTCTCTCTCTGCCTCTCTCTAGTGAACACAAGTGCACTATAAAAATAATAATAATAATAAAGTTAACCCTTAGCAACATGTATTTTTTTTAATTTGCCAGAAGGCATTCATACTCACCAGAGATAGTAAGTTAGAGAGACAGAGAAAGCAAGAGGCATAAAGCACCTCCTTGGGAAATGGTAAGACCACAATCCCTTTTTCTCTATCTCTTTTAGGTTTTTGTCTTTTAAGTTTCCTGGTCTAGAAGTTAGACCATGCAATTGACCATATGGAACCCAGCTCCCTTAACCATCAAGCCACAGGCTGGCCCACAGCATACTTATTGTTACATCTATTAGCCAAAGTAACTTTCATTAATGCTATGTCTTCAATTTAAAATATTCTAATAGAAATGGCTAGGAACTTCAGGATTCTAAAATTCCACACATATGATGTAAAGTTGTTCTAAATATACCTCAGTATTTACTCCATATTACTTATGTTTTTTTTTTTTATTTTATTTTACAATGATACTAGCATCAGCTGGAGTTTATACCATTTTGCCCTCTTGGTTTCTAAGTTCAAATAATTATTAGATATGGAAGTACATTAACTTATGCTTATGCTGTATATTTCTCATTTAAAATCATACTTTTGCTTCAGTATATCCTTCAGTTGAAATGTAATACTTGAATAATTGCAACTGAAATTTTATTTCAAAAGTGCCACCCCCATACTCCTGCCAACAGATCAACATTAAAACTTTTATTCTACTTCTGTCAAGTTCTATCCTGACTGAGGAGGCAGGTATTGCTCATCTAAGTACAGAGCTTTTGACATTTAAAGCAATTGGAGCAAATGAATGTGATTTTTTCCAAATGCTTCATATATATAAGCTTTACTTTAAAACCCAAACTGCTTATATAATGAGGAGGCTAAATCTTTTATGAATATCAGTGTGAGAATATAGTAGGAGTATTAGCAAGTAGAGAATGAAAATAAAATTGACTGAAAGTTTCCCACCTCTTGTTATTATTCAAAAAAACATTAAATGGCACTTAAATTTTAGACCAAGATAAAACTTTTGTCTATTTTTCCCATTTAGTTATTTTATCTAAGCAATCAATTCAAGCATATGAAAAAGTGAGAAATTTCTTGCGTGGTAGTTCTAAATATTTGACTCAGTGGAAGCGTGTATGCGTGTGCATTTATTAGTCAAGGTTAGACCAACACAGCTCACTAAAACGTGAGCTCTATAAGAGAACAAGGATATTCAAAAGTATGGGAGGTTGGAGTCAGGCAGAAAACAGTAGGCCATAATGTCCATGTACTAGATCTTTTTTGTTTGTTTGTTTGTTTGTTTGTTTGTTTTTGGTTACTGCCATAGGGCACATATGCTCTCCAGAGAGAGAAAGTAAGAGGGAAAGTGACAAGTAACCTCTGCAGTGGGGATGACCATTTTGCCATCTATTCTCCTTCATTTTTCTTTTTGGGATTTTATGCATGCATGCACATATGTCTGGTGTGAGTTTCAAGCTGCTGGGCCCCAGAATTCAAACCAGGAACCATAGTTGACCAGGTGGGAGTCTAGCACCTTTAGCACCATGCACCTGCTGGCCCCAGATGATTTTTGGTTTTAAGCACCATTGTATTCACAGGCCTAAAACTATGCAGTATGAAAGACCTTGTGCAAATATTGATTGAATACATGAATAGATTTATTTATCCTATCATTTAACCATTAAATGTATTGAATCACACATAAACATTTTGAAGAGTTTTTGTAAGGAACATCTCAGAAACTCAAAATTTTTTAAAAAATTCTCTAGCTATGATCAACAATAATCAGACAGTTTGACATAAAATTTTGGTATATATTGGGTTGTTGAAAAAGTCAAGATGCACTTTTGCATATAAAAACATACAAAAATACAATTACTTGTCTTACAACCTAGACATAGCTATCATAAATGTGATCATAGAATTCTGCCCAAGAAGGGACCAGCAGGTGGCATGGTGGCTAAGGCGCTGGACACTCCCACATAGCAGACCATGGTTTGAGTCCTGGATCTAGTGGCTTGCTTTCTCACTTTTTCTCTCTCTGGTCAAATTAAAATAAATGAATGAATAAATAAAATTAAATAAATAATTCTTAAAAAAAAAAAGAGAATTCTGCCCAAGAAGCCATTCTCCAAGCTTCATGAATATAGCTAGGTAAGGTTAACAAAGAGGAAATGCCTAAACTGTATGATCATATTAGTGTTATCAAGAAATTTATTGCAGCAGGGCATTGGCTAAAATGAAAAAAAAAAAAAAAACACGGTGGAAGAGAGAGAGGGAAAAAGATCTTTCTCTATTGTAATTAAAGATCTCCTAACCACCTGATGGTATTGATAATAACACAGAGACTAAAGAAAATACTGATCAGTGTTCCCAGTTTATCATTTTTGCAACCTTCTGGCACTGCTACTAAAGGAAGAATCCTATTAAGGTAATGTAATATGTCATAAACTTGAAACATTTGTCTAATCATAGAAACCTCAGTTCTTTATTCCAAACTAAATTTTTTGGCATATTTCATAAATAAGGATTCTCATTATACTTATACTAAAAAGTATTTTGTCTATGGTTTGTCAGAAAAGTCAAGGTGCATTTTTTTGCATTAAAAAACAGACAAGTACATCATGACTTTTCTGCTAACCTAATATTTTATGACATTTTTATTTGCAATAGATTCATAATTTATGTGCTATACCTATGTCAGTTTAAAATAAGATATAAAATAGGCATAATTATTATATCTTTTATAAAAAAAGAAACTATCAGATGTACGTAAGCGTTCTCAGACCGCAAAAAATTTTAAATACTATGTGCAAGC
This sequence comes from Tupaia belangeri chinensis, assembly GCF_000334495.1. Classification (NCBI taxonomy): domain Eukaryota; kingdom Metazoa; phylum Chordata; class Mammalia; order Scandentia; family Tupaiidae; genus Tupaia; species Tupaia belangeri. The sequence continues at coordinate 813,762 of NW_006160173.1, forward strand.
ATGTTGCTTACACATTTTGTTACAAATCACATTGTCCATATAAGTTCTTAAGGACCAGAGATAATAATATACATTCGGATTATTCTTGTACTTCCATTTGAAGTTTTCATTGTGTATCATGTCTTCTGCCTTTTCATGAATTTGAAAATCATCATCTGTCTGCATGGTTTTCACAGTGTGTATCATATTTGTTGTTGTTGTTTTTAATTTGCCAGAGGGCGTGTGTCCTTGTCAGAGAGAGAGAGAAAAGAAAGCACCCTGGTGGCACATGTCTATGCCACAATCCCTTCTCCTCCGTGCAGTTAGCCTGGTGGGATCCAGCCACCCTAGCCACCAGTCCACATGCTGGCCCTCTGTCTTCCATTTTAATAAAATTAATTTTATTTTTTATAAACAACTTTCAAAACATAAACCCTATTATAATGCCCAGACTCTCTAAAGGAGAGGGAAATGGAGAAGAAAGGACTGTGGCTAGATCATTCCATATGGAGGGTGTTTTCTCACTTTCTCTCTCTCTAGCACATGTACATTTTTTTTGGACTTTTTTTTTTTTAAGGAAGAAAGAACAAGAGAAAAGAAGAAAAATAAAAAAAGGAAGAAAGAGAAAGGAAAAAAAAAACCCTAAATATTTATCATTATGCTCTGAAATGCAAAATATATTTTTAAATAAGGAAAACTACAAGTATTATTTTATAAAAACTCATGTTGCTTCTAGAAATCATTTTTTTGTATTCCCTATGTCTAATAAATTATAATCTTTTTGCTCACCTAGTATGTTTGTATTACAACTTTTCCTTGAGCCTTGGTACTGTATTCATATTTGCCTTAGATTCATAAGTAAGCATATTCTGGCACGTCAGCATCTGTGCTGCCCGGTAAAGGGCAAGATGCTTTCTATGGACGTCAATGTTGAGTCTTCTGAGGCCGAGATCAATAGCCTGGAAGTCCATTGAGAATAGAAGATGGATTTATGCCAAAGGCCAACATGAACAGTCAGCAGGGTGAACACAAATGCCAGAAGTTAGAATAAAGAGAAGTCAGAATTCCAGTCACGTGAACAGTTAGGTGGGTATGTCTCTCTGCTGAAATGAAGGAAAGGAAAATGTTTAAAAATAGTGAAATGCTACAAATTATTAGTGCAAACTTAATGTTTTGCCAGGGTCTTTCTTTATGTATAAGAAAATAGCTCCTCTCCCAGTGACTCCAAAGAGCAATTTGCTTTCCTTCACTTTTCTTTTTTATGTACTATTACTTCTATGCATTCTAGTGTGTTTATTTGAGGATTCACCTGGGACTAATTCTCTAAAAGAATACAAAATTAATACAAAATTTTAGGATAAAGTTCTACTTGGAATACTATAATTAGTATGAAATAACCTCCCATTGTAACACAGAGTATGTAGTGGATATAGCTACTGGATTGTAGGTCAAGGTCATGCTACCAGGATATTAATTTGTCAACAGTCAGCCAAGATGAGCTTAAGAAAACCAATATACTCTTCACTTTTAAGAAACTGATTTGTTAATTTGTCATTATCTTAATTTATCATAAGCATCATGAGATATTTTTTTCTCTATAAACCTTCCATACAATTTTGAAGGTGGACTTATAGAGGTGTGTCTTACAAGATGAGGTGTATCTGCATACTCAGTGTTACAGAAGTCAGATTTACTTGAAATGCTTCCACCTGTCAATCAAAAGGAAATTGAAGAAATTCTCCATAGGAATGAAATCATTTTAGATATTAAATAGCCTGGAAAGATAGTTATACATGGAAAACTGTCAGGGAAATACAATTATAGACTTTGGGGATTTTCTTTTCAGAAGGATGCAATATAAATTAATAGCTTATAGAAGGAGATTAAATCATATTTTAAATAATGTTACTCCAATAGCAGACAATTGAAAAAGTTGTTAATATGTTTGTTGAAAATTTAGCAACTTATTATTTATTCTCTCTAAATGGTAAACATTGTTTTATATTTCTAAATGGTCAAAATACTTAATGAGAAAACATCATATTATTCTGTTTCCATTAAAATGTTTTAGAACAATTTATCACTACCATATATCAGATATTAAAAAGTGATAAGATATTCAAGTGAAGTTAAATTTGTAAATTCAAATTTTGTAATTAAATGTACACTGAAATGTCAACAAACAGCATTTTTGCAATAATATATTACATATAATACATAAAATGCTGAAATTAAATGCTTATAGTAGAATAATTTGTAGTTTATTGAATTACTAAAGACAGCATCTTAAAAATTTTCCTCATATACACCATTTTTTATGTTATCTACTCTTGAAGGATTGGGAGAGACAGATGATATTAAAACATTTAAGCTTCACTTAAAATGTAAATATACTTTACTGGAAATAATGAAAATTCAAGTGAATGACTTTTTATTTTCATTGAAATAGTGAGTATAAAAGGCTTAAATTAACTTTTAATGTGATCTGTGGGTTTTTTCCTCAGTGTCTAAATTCAGTAGGGTGCCTGTTAAACACCTTCTTTAAAAATCTTGCCATCATTACCTTGAGGTTATTAAATTTCATAATCTTTAAGTTAGTAAAAAAAACTATTAAATGGAGATAGGACATCAAATGCACATCATCTAAAGGCAAATCATACTGTAAACCTTCAAATTCAAAAATGCCCCAGGAATATCTTTAAGTGATGGTTTAACATGTTTGGACACTGTTCAGGTAATGGACCTTTGTAAATTTGGGTTCATAATAAGATTTTTAAAAATGTAAAGTTCTTTGATGTCTCACTTCTACATATGAGAGATTTCTCTTCAGAAGAATATTTTTATGGAATTATTAATCAAAAACAAAAATGAACTTTTTAATATTTTATACGAAATTAATGGGTCAAATAAAAACAGTAAATTTATAAAAGTTAAATAAAAATAAGTAACATGCCTTAACTTAATGAAACAAAATAAATACTATTCTTGTATTTTTACCAACATAAAAAACTCATAGAAACTCAGTGAGATCTATTGATGGATTTGGTCCACTGTCTACTTAGATATAGGAATATACTCTCATTCTCTGTCACCCTGAATACAAATAAGCCACTGTATAATTGACTGGGGGAAAAAATAGTAAACATTCATTGAGCATATACAATATTTCTGAGACTGTTTTAGGGGCTCTGGATATATTATGTCTTTTAATTCTTACATTGATTCCATTAAACTAGTATGAGCATTTTTGCCAAGTAATAGGTAACAATACTGAGATACAGAGCTTAAGAAATTGTCAGAGGCTCCAGCAGGTTACATGATCATGAACGTTATTGGATTCAAACATGGCCAATCACAGTTGAAGTCTCGGACTTGGTGACTTGAAAATCAAGGTGGACAGATTGCATGTGTACACAAAATCTAGAGAGGGGGATAAAGAGAAGGGGTTGCTATACGCCTTGGAGGGTGATTTCTCACTTTCCCCCTCTTTGTCTCTCTCTGTCTCTCCCCTCTCTGGTGAGCATACGTATGGCAAAACCCTAAAAAAAAAAAAAAAAAAAAGAATAAAAAAGAAACTTGTTAGAGGTTTCTGAAGTCAAAGGGAGGAGAGTCAGACTTTGAAAACAGGCAGTTTGACTCTAGAGTTCATGAATATTAACAATATAAACAATATATTTAATAGACACAAAAATAAAAAATATCTGCTGATGAAGACTTATATGGTAATGTCTTTTACATGACTAATATGCACGGGGAAAGAAAAAAACATGTACACAGTACAGCTGTACAGTGACTAAATGTAAATTTTAAAAAATTAAAAATACATAGATGGAAATAAAATTCATAAACAGAACATAGCATATGAGGTAGAAGATAATCTCAGAAATAAAGGTAATGGTTTTGATATATTTAAAAGGTAATATTAAGAATAAATAAAAGATACAAACATATATCATGAATATATGAACCAATAAATAATGTCCTAAGCACTGGAATATTGCTGTATTTATAACTGTATTCCTCTGAATAATCTGTATATGTATTTATAATACATGTTAATTTATGTATGTTAGGGAATAGATTGACTCCAATTTGATATAATGATCAATTAGAGTTATATAGAGAAAATGGCCCTTAAAGAATGAATGACTCATCTATTTTCTTTTCCTAGATACTGTATGTTTTATTTAATCATTGGAGCAGAAGAGAAAACACATTTTACTAACAAGTAGAGTGATAAAATCTGTTTGAGGTCACACCTTATGCTCTTTTGACAAATGAGGAATATAAAGCAAAGGACTTACTTTTCTCTAGATAAGTCTTTAATGTAGTTTCGGTCCTTGGGTTTTTTCTCCTTTACCTCGTTATGCTTTGGGGAGCTCAATCTCCTCACATAATTTCAGTCTCTATCATAAGAATTCTAAATGTCTCTCATTCTTTTTTGCACTAACACCATAATTCTTTATCTTTGTATCTACAAAATATTGCTGGTTTTTATCATTAACTTAGGAACTTTGAGTCATTTTCAGATGGTCATAATCAATTTTTCAGGAAGAAATTAAAAGCTTTCTGGATAACCAAGATCAATTTAAATTCTCTGCATGCCCACTGTAGTTATAAAGTATTTTAAGTGTGACTGCTTCAAGCAACATCATGAAATATTATGCTGCTATTAAAACTTATTTAAAAATAATTACTGATAACTACGTTTATTTTGTATGGAGAGTATGTGCAAAACACATACATATAATAGAAAATAACATGGTGCTATGTTTTAGCTAGTTGGGTCACTTAAAGAATGTGTTCTCCTGCAGTAGTGCGTACTGGTTAGTGGCTAAAAAAATTCCAGCATAAAAGTCAGCAAGGTGGAAGTGTTTGCCCCTGTGGTCCCAGCTACTAGAAAAACTGAGACAGGAGGATCAAAAGTTCATGGGCTCCATGGACAGCATGGCGAGGCCCTGTCTGGAAGACCTGGGAGGGGTGGCACAAATACATAGTCCTAGCTAGTTGAGGCTGAGCCAGTAGGATTATAACGTACTGGAATGCTATTTTTTAAAATAATGAAATATCTAGAGCTGGTATCAAAACATAGCAGATGAATTTATCTAATTAATATGGTTATAATGATACAATTGGTATTTATTTATTAAATTTTTGTTGTAAAATATCACTAGAATGCAGTGTAAACTCTGTTGCTCAGGTGGAAATATAGGGTTACTTGAATAAGTAGCATGTGAAGTTCATATTTTTATACTTGTATTTAAAAAAATCAATGGTTCATTATTTCTAATACAAATTGTAAAATTCAAACAAACAACAGCTGTAGGATTTTACGTGGGATTATACATTCAGATTCCTGAAAGACAAGAATGACTATGTGGTCCTAGGGAAATTTTATGCTGGTAAGGCATTTTAGTTAAAATGATGTCTTATTGTGCTTATTTAAATACTATTTCCTCTTGGATTACATCAGATAAAATCTTATTAATTACCACTACTAATAAAGCAATTGGCTTACAAACACACACACACTCACTCACTCACTGTATTTTACTTTTTTCTATTTGCTATTACCGAAGTTTTATGTTCAGTTTCAAATCTTGGGATCTTTTAGGGCATGCAATAGTCAGTCTTTAAAAGGAATCTCTAGGGCACGACCTTTGTTAACTGCATGCTTTTAGTCTTGTAATCAGGGTCCCGACTGAATCAGCACACACAGACAACTGGGCTTACACAGGTTTCATCGACACTGTCCAGGACTAGACTGAGAGAGTAATTCTGACATAAGGCATGTAGGCTTTTCCTTTAACTAGTTTTCTCCATGTTTGTCCATTTACCTTTCTTGTTTGATCATTAGTCTTTGTTCAAGGATGCTAGATAATCAATGAAGTCAGAAGAGCCAGGAGCCCATAGTTAGTTAGTCAAGAAAAATACTGTATCACAGAACACAAGCACAAATTGACATTTTAAATAGCCTCTCTGAAATTGCTTTCTGGAAAACTCATCCTGATCAGTGTTAGAACTGGACTTTATACACAGTGGGTACTTGATAAGCACTCGTACATAGTGAAGGTGGAGAGTCATCATGAGATGGCCCACTAAATGAAATTTCATTCTGTGCATTGAACTAAACACAAAAATAATTTAATTTGTCAACGTAAAATGGCTCTGAGGCTAAACAAAGGGGATAGCATTTAAAAGTATTTTGCATTTAGGGATATTTGGGCAGATAGAAAAGTGAGAAAATATTTCTTTCCTCAAAATGACCGCTACAATGATTTGCAATAATGTGATATCCTTTCACTGCTTTTTGAATTTTATAAACATAGACATATGCATGTTTAACCTCTTGCATTTTGCTACTGTTGTGAAACATTTCACATGTGAGATTCACACTTACTGCTGTAGGCTGATTTATTACTTTACCCATTTTGTTGCTATACACTTTTGGACTGTTTGCAGTTTGGAACTCTAACAATACCAACTTAAAAAGCTGTGTACGTGTGTTCTAAGTGTACATATATACATACTGTTCAGTATATACCTAGAAATGAAATGTTTGTTCACGGGGCACATACACTATAATGTTAGTAAAGACTACAAAATAGTTTTGCAACAACTTACTGTTCAGGCATGGACAAATTCTAATGTTTCACATTCTTACCAATATACAATGGTTCAATTATTAGAATTCATCATTTTAAATGATTGTAAAGTAGTATTGTTTAGTATATTAATTTTAACTTATAATAATGAGAGTGAGACACTTTCTTAAACTTATTGGTCATTATATGTTTTGAAGTTCCTGATCCTGATTTTTGTTCTCTTTTAAAAAAGTGATTGCTATGTCTATTACTTGAAACTTTTTATAAAACTTATTGAGAATGGGACATAAAAATGTTCTATTGACATAGTGAGTTTGCTTCATTTTCTCCTCAATTCTGTCATTTTTAATTCCCCTCATTTCTGTTTTTTTTAAATAAATTTTTGGGTTTAAGTTATTAGAACCCTGGAATTTTAAGACTGATTTATTTTCTTGGTAGAATCCCAATTTTAGCAACAGGAGATGTTAAAATGTTAACCATTTGTCTTCTTTAAATCTACTTTATCTGTCGTTAATAGAGTGTATAATTCTCTGTTGATTAGTATTTTGTAGCATAAGGATTTTTATCCCTTTACTTATTTTCTGTTGTTTTATTTTCATCAAGTCTACTAGTCCTTCTAGTTATCTCTGTTGTGAAATTAAGATAATTTCTTTTTTTTTTAATTTTGTTTATTTTCTTCGTCCATGAAGACCTTCTCATATTGCATCAGCATCACTGAATATTGGGATACCATTGCACCCCTGCTGCTGGTAAAGTTAGTGTTTATTTTGATATTTATCTTTACCAAATGTGTCAATCCATTCATAAATATGTATCATAAGCATAATCATAATTTTTTAAATGTGGAAGTGTATGACTGTGTGGAGTGATTCCTTTTAAATATTGGATGTTTTGTTTTATGCTTTTATGGGCATAGAACTTCAACACACCAGCAGACTGTTCCTTTTTCCCACAGTAGAAATCCTCAAATCAACTTCAAATATTCAGTTCATCTGGCTGTTTCTTTGTTTCTGAATGGTGGTTCATTACTCTTCACTACCCTGTTAATTCTCCTCTGCCTTCAATCATATATGTCCTGTTTTCTCAAGCTTTAGTTGTTCTCACTAGAGAGATCAGTCTGTCTTACCTTGTTCATTATTACTAGAAACTAAACTACTCCATTTTGTCACATGGGGAGAGAAGTCAGTGCTTTTTAAGCAGTACCTATCTTTTCAAATTCTCTTTCTATTTTCAGGTATTTTTAGGTGAGGTTTCTCTGTTTTGTAGGTGTAGAATTATATGAGTTCTAAATAATAGTATTTCCTACTCATTCTAATTATATACTTTTGTTTCCTGTATGTAATAGTTTTGACTAGTAGTCTTGGAACAGTATTTTAAAACATTAGTGAAAATAGGGATAATTGCATTGTTCATGATTGTCATGAAAATAGGTTTTACATCATCAATTGCTATGATGCTGACTTTTGTTTTAATATTAATAAAATAACAATATATTCTTATTGCATTATTTCTAATTGGTAATATATGTTAATATATACCACACATATTAATTCTTTTAACATCAGCAAAGAATGTTTTTAATATATGTTCACCACCACGCCACCTGCTGGTCCCACAAAGTTTTTAAGATCCCTCACATATAACCAGTTTATTTAATGTTGGATTAACTTTTTTATTTTTGCTTTGAACCATTTTTGTAATGCATCATCATTCTTAAAATATGATGACACAGTCTTACTATTTTTTTATCTTCAATTATGAATGATACAATTTGGTAGATCTTTTAATCTTGATTTGATAACAACCTAATAGTTATATTTTGCCAATAAAGTCATAAAATTTGTGAACTTGGGGCCGGTGGTTAAAGGCGCTGGATTCCCACATGGCCGACCATGGTTCAAGTCTCAGACCTGGTGGCTTGCTTCCTCACTTCCTCTCTCTCTCTCTCTTTGTGTCTCTCTGATCAAATTGGAAAATAATAATGATAATAATAATAAAGTTAAAATAAAATAATTATTTTTTAAAAATTTGTGAACTTTTATACTTTTTACATTGATTTTATATTCAAATGTTGACATAATTAAAAAATAATTTGTACTTTAAAGTGAAAAATTGATAATAAATAAACAATAGTATATTTTAATAGTATTTATACCTAAATGAATTAAAATACATCAATATTGTGAATACAATTGAAACAGACTACCAAAATTTAAATGTGAATCCTCTTCATCTCTGGAATATTGACTATACGAAATCTGCTAGAGAATTTTTTTTTTTTTAATTTTCTAAAGAGGACTTGCATTCACCTAAAAAAGTGAGACTGAGTGAAATCTCACAGGATTAGACCAAGGTTGTTTTATTTTTATGTGTTTGTACCCAAAACAGGATATCAAATGTCATGAAAGAAAATAGTAATTAAATTATATAAAGATTGTTGCACTAGGATACTGTACCATCTGGGCAATGTTATGTGTATATATAAACTTTTAAATAATTTTAAAATTTTCTTTCAGCTGTTGGGTGAAGTTACATTTATCCATCAGGTAGTTAAGACAAACTACACATTAAGGTAAGATTGAAAATTAAAGAATAGAGAAACTTGAATAAACTTTTATTAACAAAATATTTACCAACAACACATGAGAAAATCTACCTGTGATTTTTATACTGATGATATTTTATGAATAATACACATTATGGTAAAATAGTTACAATAGTTTGCCCAAGAATTGTTTACTATTTTTATGCTTTGCTTATGTATTGTTTTCAAACTTAATTTACCATTTAATAATTTTGCCTTATGTATGGTAGAGACTCAATAATAGATTAAGATAATCATGAAAATAAAAGTGTGTCTCTTATAATCTGATTTATTATGATAGGTCAAAATTAAGTATAAGTCAAAATTCAGAAAACTAAGCAGATTATATATAGTCATATATCCATGCCATACATAAAAATATTTTTTGAGATATTTACACCACCATAGATAATGTATAACTATCACTCAAAGTTCTATGCGTTGGTCATGTCAAGTAATATTTCTCTGGACAGTTTTATTCTCATTCTTGAGATGTAGTTAGCATTTGTTCAAAGATGTAAAATACACATTAGTCAGACAAGATTTCTCATTTTATTTATGAATTCTGTATTTCCCTTAATTATAAAACTTTTCTTCTTTGAAAGAGGTATTTCAGATTTTTATCTATAAAATCTACACTCAGTCTAGATTAGAAAGGGGGGAGAGAACAAGTGCTCTAAATAGTTTAAGGTAGTATCTGTTGTGTGTAAATTTGTTTTATTGTATACTTACCTAATCTAAAAACAAAACAAAACCTAGTGAAGCAGTATAACATACCCATATTGACTTTTCCCTAGCACAATGGGCTACCTTGTAGTTGGCTTACCTGTCACCAGGGAATTCCTGCTTAACAGCATGATATTTTTTCAAGAGTCCCTGATGGCCATTATTGATTCATAATTAAAATCTCAATTTTCTATTTTATAAAATAGCACACACTTTCATTTATATTAAGTAATTATGCTTACCTAATTTTAAAAATAAGCTCCTTTTTATTAAACTTTGAATGTGTGTTTCTTTGCCACCTTTTTCTCTAAGCGTTATTGATCATTGCCCAGAATTGCCACTACCCTTAATATTAAACAGATAATGAGATTAAATTTATTATTCAAGCACCCAAAGCTGTCTCTTTTAGCCTAGTTATCCAGTTCTTACACTTTTAATTTTTTACACCTGGATAGGTCCTTTGGGGATTTAGACTGATTCTTTCACAACCTGGCTGGAGATAATATGTAGTCCCATTAGAAAGTATTATCTTCAACACACAATACCACATTTCTTTGTCCCATTAATGCTTTGCCTCTCTATTTTTTTCCAAGTGTCCTTCCTCAGACCCTCCTCTTTCACATACACTATATCTGGTATTTACATCTATATACCATGTTTCTATATCCTTGAGTCAATCAGTTTCAGTCATAGAGTATGGACACTCGATATATATTAAGTGGGGACCTTCAATTCCTCTCCTTTATAGCCTGGCTTGTTTCACTCAGCAGTAAATATTCCATATTTATCCACTTCCTGTCAAAAGCTAAGGTTTTATTGTTTTGGATGGCTGAATACTATTCTATAGAGTATATATGCCACAGTTTTTCTATCCATTCATCTGTTCACGGGCATTTCACTTGTTTCCATAACTTAACAATTGTGAATAGTGTCGCAATAAACATCGATGTGCAAGCACTTTTTGGATTAAAAATTCTTCTGTCCTTTGAGTAGATACCAAGGAGTGGGATTGCTGGATCATATGGTAGTTCTACTTGTAGATTTTTGAGAAATCTCCAACTTGTTCTCCACAGTGGCTGGACCAATTTACATTCCCACCAACAGTGTAAGAGAGTTCCCCTTTACCACCTCCAGTGCCAGCACTTACCTTTTTTTTTTTTTTTTTTTTTTTTATTTTTTTACTCATTCTGACTGGGGTTAGGTGGTATCTCATTGTAGTTTTGATCTGCATTTCCCTTACAATGAGGGATGTTGAGCACTTTTTCATATGCCTTTTAGCTATTCCTATGTCATCTTTAGAGTGTGTTTTTTCAAACTCATTCTCTTATCTTTTAATAGGATTGATTGTCTTTTTTTGGGGACAGTTGCTTGAGTTCCTTGTGAATTCTGGTTATTAGTCCCTTATCTGACGAATAGTTTACAAAAATATTTCCCATCCTGAGGGCTGTCAATTCTCACTATTTACTGTGTCTTTTGCCATGCAAAACCTTCTTAGTCTGATGTAATCCCACTCGTCAATTTTTGGAATTATCGACTGTGCTTTGGGGGTCATATTTAAGAAGTCTTTCACTACTCTAATGTCTCCCAGAGTTTCTCCAGTGTTTTCCAGGAGCAGTTTTATAGTTTGAGGTCTTAGATTTAGATCTTTGATCTACCTTGACTGGATTTTCGTCAAAGGTGAGAGGTAGGGGTTCAGATTCATCTTTCGGCAAGTGGAAATCCAGTTTTTCAAGCACCATTTGTTGAAGAGATTTTCCTTTTCCCACTGACTGATACACCTTCTCAAAAATCAGTTGACTGTATGTTTGGGAATTTATTTCTGGGGACTCTGTTCTGTTCCATTGGTCCATGTGTCTGTTTTTGTGCCAGTACCATGCTGTTTTGATACCACAGCTTTGTAGATATTTTTGGATCAGGGAGCGAGATGCTGCCCACTCCACTCTTTTATAAATCCAGACAAACTTTATGATTGTTTTTACTAAGTCTGTAAAGAATGTATCTGGTACTTTGATTGGCATTAAATTAAATATGTAGATTAATTTGGGTAGAATTGCCATTTTGATTATATTAATTCTTCCAATCCAGGAACATGGGATATCCTTCCATGTTTTTGTGTCATTTTCAATTTTTTTATCTTCTTGTAGTTTTCTTGTGGAGGTCATTAACTTCTTTGGTTAGATTTATCCCTAAATATCTTATACTTTTTTGTGGCTATGGTAAATGGGATAACATTTTAGTTTTATCACAGTCTGCCTGTTGTTTGTATATAAAAATGCTATAGGTTTCCAGATATTAATTTTGTATCCTGCAACTTTACTGAAATATTTTCATGGAAACCATTGGGTCTTCTATGTATACAATCATGTCATCTGTAAATAGAGAGAGTTTCACCTTTTCCTATTTAAATGCCTTTCATTTTATTCTCTTTTCTGATTGTGTTGGCCAGGACTTCCAGTACTATATTGAAAAGGAGTGGAGAAAGTGGGCATCTATGTCTTGTACCTGCTTGTAGTGGAAAAGCTTTCAGCTTTTCTTCATTGAGGATGATGTTTGCTCTGGGTTTTTCATAGATAGCTTTTACTGAATTGAGAAATGACCCTTCTATGCTGATTTTGCTGAGAGCCTTGATCATGAAGGGATGTATCTTATCAAATGATTTTTCTGTATCAATTGAAATGCCCATATGGTTTTTATCTTTCTTCCTATTAATATGGTGTATTACATTTATGTTTTTGCATATATTGGACCAACCTTGCATTCCTGGAATAAAGCCTACCTGATCATGATGTATAATCTTTTTTATAAGTTGTTGGATATGATTTGTTAGTATCTTGTTGAGAATCTTTGCGTCTGTATCCATGAGGGATATTGGTCTATAGTTTTCCTTCCTTGTCCTGTCCTTATCTGTTTTAAGGATAAGCGTGATAGAGGCTTCATAGAATGAAATAGCGAGAGATTCACCATTTTGGATCTTTAAAAATAACTTGAGTAGAATGGGGGTTAACTCTTCTCTTAAAGTTTTGTAGAATTCAGAGGTGAAGTCATCAAGTCCAGGTCTTTTCTTTGTTGGGAGGTTATTTATTACTTATTCAATCTCCTGGCTTGTTATGGGCCTATTCAGACTCTCTATATCCTCCTGGCTCAATCTTGGAAAATTATTTGTGCCCAGGAATTTGTCCATCTCATCCAGATGGTCTTGTTTCTTGGCATACAGATGTTCATAGTATCCTCTAATAATGTTTTGTGTTTCTACTATGTCTGTTATTTTGCCTGTTTCATTGCAGATCTGATTCACCTGGTTCCTTTCTCTCTTCTTAATAAGTCTTGCTAATGGTGTATCAATATTGTTTATTTTTTCAAAGAAACAGATTTTAGTTTCATTTACTTTCTGTATAGTTTATTTTCTATTTAATTTATTATTTTCTTTCTCCTCGAGTTTTTTGGATCTTTTTGCTATTGCTTTTCCAAGTCTCTGAGGCATGATATTAGGTGATCCATTTGCCTTCTTTCCATCTTCCTCTTACGTGCACTAATTGCTATGAACATCCCTCTTAGGATCACTGCTTTATCAATGTCCCCAAAATTATGGAAACTCATGTCTTCATTGTCATTGGCTTACAGAATGTTTTGATTTCAGTCTATTTCTTTAGTAGTTGTGGAGTCATTCAGGAGTAGGTTATTTTGTTTCCATGTATATGTGTACTTTTGAGGATTTTTCTTGCAATTAAAATCAAGTTTAATTTCATCATAGTCAGAGAAGATGCTGGATATAGTTTCTATGCCTTTGAATCTGTAGAGGCTTGCTTTGTGCCCTATGATGTGGCCAATCTTTGAGAACGTTCCATGTGGGTTTGAGAAAAAGTGTATCTCATGGTTTTTGGATGGAAAGTTCTATAGATGTCTGTTAAGTCCATTTGATTCATGGTATCATTTGGATCCTTTATCTCTTTACCTATTTTTTTTTGTAGATGATCTGTCCAGAGGGGATAGTGTGGTGTTGAGATCTCCAACAGTAAGTATGTTGCAGTCTATGTCCCCTTTTAGAACTAACAGTCTTTCCTTCACATATTTGGGTGCCCCTGTGTAGGTGCATAGATATTAATAAGCGTTATATCTTCTTGATTGATTGATCCTTTTACTGCAATACTTCTTTGTCTCTTTGAACAGTTTTTGTTTTAAAGCCTATTTTGTTAGAAATTAGTATTGCAACTCCAGCTCTTTTTTGTTTCCCATTTGCATGGAAAACCTTTTTCCAACACTTCACTTTCAGTCTATGTATATCTTTATCCACAAAGTGATTTTCTTGTAGCAACAGATAGAGGGTTTCTGTTTTTAATCCATTCAGCCAGTCTGTGTCTCTTGATTGGAGAATTTAATCCATTAACATTCAGTGTTATGATTGATGTTACTTGACCTATCCTAACATTTAAGTTGACCATTGTCTTACTTGCCTTTTATTCTTTTGTTTCTGGCTGTTACTTCTTTAGTTTTCCTGGAACAGTACTTTCTTTAGGGTTTCTTGAAGTGCTGGCCTGGTGTTTGCAAATTCTTTCAGGTTTTGTTTTTCTGAGAAGATTTTATTCTTTTTTTCCCATATGAAGGATAATCTTGCAGGATATAATAATCTTGGTTGAAATTGTTTCTCTCTTAACATTTTCAATACATCTTCCCATTCTTTTCTTGCTTGCATTGTTTATGTTGAAAAGTCCTGTGTTAGCCTGATGGAGTGACCTTTGTAAGTCACTTGTCGTTTCTCTCTTGCAAGTTTTAGTATCTTATATTTATCTGTGGTCTTTGCCAGTCTGGCTAAGATGTGCCTTGGGTAAGATCTTCTTGGGTTGATTCTATTTGGAGTCCTTTGTATTTCTTGGGTCTGGATGTTTGGTTGCCTCTATAGACTCTTAACTAAATGTCATAAGTACCTCAGTAATTACTATTTGAGTAAATTAATAATTGAATATATGCATAAAGATAGAAATGTAGCTGACTTCTACATAATCTCTCTGTTATTTAGCTAAGACTATTTTTGTGAGTTCTAGATGAAGTGAAAAACTACTTAAATATTTTGAATAAAATAAGAAAAATTAATCTAAAACTATTTTCATGCCAGCCAAATTTCATAATGTACCATTTTCAGGGCATTAATCTATATTTATGTGACTTAATTTGTGTACATATAACTCCCTAATACATACATAATAAAATTAAACTCCTAAATATAAATACAATATTCTCTACAACATGGACCAATACACCATATCATTCATTGCTTCTAACTTGGCTTACTTCTACTATATACAAGTACAGAAATGTAAAACTCACACATACACACATACTAGTTTTTCCAAAACACAGATAATACTGAGTATAATCTGTAGACTTAGATGCTATTGAATTTGTGCCTTTCATTCTCTCATTTTGCCTTCCTTTTCTTTACCTAAGAGAACATCCTACCTGCTTTTATAAATTTCATCTTGCATAAATTATCTCCAAATACACTGTACGATATTGATTTCATTATTGTGTATGTTTCTACATGGTTGTAGAATGTCTAGGATGTTATTTGTATCTAATGCCATTCACTTTGTTTTAAAAGTTGATTTTCAAATACACACACGCACACATGAAATCTCTTACAGTAGGTCAGTATAGATCAGTAGTTATCATGTATATTAAAATCAATAATTTGGGGAGTTTTTAAAGAATACTAATGCTGATGTCTAAATCCCAGAGATTCTTATTTAATTTCAGCAATGAGCCCAAGAAGCAAGTAGTTTTAAAAATCAATCAGGAGTTTCTTATGTACAGCCAGGGTATGATCCACTGTAGTAGACACACTATTGTGAGAATTAAATGCTTGAATAAATAGGAAAAAATAAAAACATTCTCTTCTTATCTTTTGTCGAGACCTATAAAGAGGCTTGTACAGGGTAGTCACTCTTTGTATGTGTACTAAGGCAGGAATTTTCTAAGAGGTGAGTACTCATAAAGCATATGCTCTTCATTGATCTCACTCTCAAGGTTCCCAGCTCAGCACAGAATACACTAACACCCATGTCAGGTAACAGAAATGAAAAAATAATACTTAAAAATTAAAAATATTAAAACATCATAAATATTTCTGCTTCTATCTAACATAATGTAACCGGAATTTAGTTTTCTCTATAAAACAAAATACATGATTTGCAATCACCAGAGCTTCTTGACCAAAGAAAGTTCGTAAGCATGGTCAAAGGAAAGAAAGTCAAGATAAAATCCAGAGATTTCTCTGATTTGAAAATACAATCTTGTAGTATGAGGCAGGCAAGGTGGTACAGTTCACAGAACAAAATATTGAAGAAAAAGAGTTGTGCAAAGAGAGGGAGTTCTGGGCATTTGAGAGGTATTTAGTACTATAGCTGAGTACAGAACACTGCATGAGTATTTGTGGAAGGTACTTGAGGCCAAGGAAAAATAATTACCCAACACCCAGACCTGGTTGCATAGTGAGAAGGGTGTTGCCTTACAGTAGTGGAGACACAAATGAAGCTCAGGTTCAGAATCTGAGTCAACCTAAACATGTCTGAAGTGCCCATGCATCCCATAATCCTGACTGGCTGGGAAGCTATTGGGATCTCAGAGCATGACAAGATCCTGTTGAGTGTACCTGTCCCTGTCTCTCTCTCATACACACACAAAAGAAAATAATTTTTAAAAAATTACTCTAGAAAAGAGGGTTAGCAGATGGCGTAGTGGTTAAGGCACTGGACTTCCACATGGCCAGCCTTGGTTCAAGTCCTGTACCTGGGAGGTTGAAAATCAAGCCAGGTGTGTATCCCAAGAGGAGAATGGAAGGAAGGGATTGTGTTGTGACCATCCCCTCTGGGGGATGATTGCTCACTTTCCCTCTCTCTGTCTCTCCTTGTCTCTTTCCAGTACGAGCACATGCCCCATGGCAATGAATAAATAAAGAAAATTAAATTACCCAAGGGAACAATCACAGGAATTTAAATGTAGCCAAGAAGAGTTCTTCCCATCAGCCAGAAGACAGACAAACATACAAAAGCAACAACTCAAAATTCATGGAAATTAGATAATGTGTTCATTTTATCTCAGTAGTGGGACAAATGTAACACTGGACTAAATGTTTTCTCTATGACCAGCAGAGCTTAAAAGCAAGACATATCTCTTCAGAAGTAATAGTATAAATTTATTTATTTATTTATTTTATTTATTTATTTTTTTGGAGATGTTTTTGCTATAGGGCACATGCACTCGCCAGACAGAGAGAGAGAGACAGAGAGAGAGAAAGTGAGAAATCACTCCCACCCCAGGGGGGATGGCCACACCACAATCCTTTCTCCTCCATTCTCCTCTTGGGATCTTGGGCATGCACGCACATGCGCCCGGCGTGAGTTTTAAGCCATCAGCTCCAGGACTTGAAGCACGGTCCACTACATGGGTGTTCACAATATAGCCATTACACTAACTGCTGGTCCCAGTAATAGTATAAATTTAAAATGTTAAAACTTTAGGGAAATGCTTAGTGGTTTCTTAAAAATGACCTAGTCATTGTATACCTCATTTTTTACCCAAACAGAAAAGCACCTTTATAGTCATATTAAGTATTATATAAGAATGTTTATAGCATTTTATATCTATTAGCTAAAACCTATAGAGAACCCAAATGTTTATTAATAGAGTAATAAAGAAAAAATGATGGCATAATCATGCAGTGAAACACTACTCATTCATTAAAAAAAGAATTATTTACACATGAAGCAACATAGAAGTATCATAAAATAATTATACTATATGAAGGAAACCATACAACAATGATATTACAGTTATATTAGGGTTCTTTAGAGAAAAAGAACCAATAGAAGATGTGTGTGTGTGTGTGTGCGTGTGTGCGTGTGTGTGTGCATGTGTGTGTATGTGTTTGTATGTAGAAAGAAGAGAGAAAGAGAATGAAAGAAAAAGAAAGAAAGAGAGAGAGAGAAAGAAAAAGGAAGAAAGAAAAAAGATTGTAAGGTGCTAATTGATTCACATCCTTATGGAGGTTGAGAAATTCTACTGTCTTTCTGCTTTAATCTGAACCTAGGCAGGTTGATGGTACAGTTTAAAGGTCTGAGAGTGAGAGTTGTTGATATCATCAGAGTCTGAAGACTGGTACACCAAGAGCACTGAGAGCAGAAGAGTGAGGTCTCAACTCAAGCAGTCGGGGAGAGAGAGAACAAATTCTTAGGTCCTTCACCCTTCTGTTCTATTCAGGCTCTTCAATAGATTGGGTGATCACACTCAAACTGAGAAAGGCAATCCACTTTCAACTGATCTTGGGAAACTTCTCATATGACCATTGGTGCTGGCTGGGAGAAAGAAGGTGGTAGAGCAGTTTTGGGCATTTCCATAACTTTGTTTGAAACGTACTTGTACCTTCAGGGCCTACTGTGGCCTAATCATGCATACACCGACTTTTATTTGATGATGCAATGCTGCTACGCGTTCCTGATCATATGGCTTGGTGGGTCAGATAATACACAGTTCAATATAGGCTGGTCAGTTTTCCCCATAACTTGATTGGCCATAGCCAAACAGTCCAGTAAGAGGCCAAGATCTGTATCTCAGAAGAGCAATTGACAGGGGATGCTGATAAGATTTTTCACCCAAATCTTAAGAGGTCTGCTAAAGACTGCAAATAGCTTTTTCATTTGCCACTGATATGTAAGCACAATTTAACTCTCACAACAGTTTATTATTCCACTTTCATAAAATTCTAGAGTATTGAAACTAATTTACAGTGACAGATGCAGATTAGTATTATCAATAGTCAGGGGAGGGAATAGGGTAGAATGTAAAGCAAGGTTACCTAAAGGCATAAGGAAAATCTTTGGAGTGATGGAACACCAGAAGAAATTTAGCTCATCTTAAGATTGTCATTTTTGTAAAATAGCTTTTTTTAATTGAAGTCTACCACTTCATTAGACATTAGTCTTGTGTACCATTTAAAAATTATTTCATGAGTTGTCTTGAAATTATACTGATTTAATTCATAAAGCATAAATGTTATATATTGAGGTATTTCTCTTTGTTTGTGATAGAGTATGTGAATGACAGAAGAAGAGAGAGAGAGACAGAGCGAGAAGCACCCTCCACAGAGTCTGGTCAATGTGCAGTTCCCTTCTTCCAGTCTTCTAGCCACTGAGATTGTGGGCACTTGCACACATGCCAAGCTGGGGATTCAAACTGTATGTAACAGTGGGAGCTGGCTTCTCTTGGACAGTGCACTACCACTGCACCAGGGAGGCTTCCCTGAGGTTTTTTCCCCCCTAAACACTAATTATGCATTAATTTCTTCTAAACAATGAAAGCTCTGCTCTGTTCATCTAGCAAGGTAATATAACAAACAAACATATGACATAAGAATGTTTCCATTGTTCTGGAAAAAATCGAAAGCATCTTTTAAATCCTCAGTTTTCTCCTTTGCACCTTTCTGCTTTTATTTGAAAGTTTTTCATCATTACTAGGTCAGGTTATCTTTCAATACCCAGTAGAGCTTTTATTTCACACAAAACCTCACCTTCAAATGACACGCCATTGCTTTTATTACCCATAATTGCTGTTACTGCTCAAAAATTAAGAGGTTTAATAAATCTTTAATGATTGTGTAAAATACAAACAGACTGCACATAATTTTTTTTTTTGACCCTCAGTTAAGTTTTTTCATTTGAAGGCTGGTTAATTCTTATATTGTCTTACTTTTAAATATATTTGAGTTGGAAACATCCTTTGAAAAACAGAAAATAATCAAAGAAAAATACACATCTTCCACTCAGTATTTATACTGATGTTCATATTTGTTAAATGAATTAAAAGGAAAATACGATCATTTATTTTTTGTTTGTTTGTTTTGGAGAGGTTTTTGCTACAGGACACGTGTGCTTGCTAGAAAGACAGAGAGAAAAAGAGAGATAGAAAGTGAGAAATCATCACCACTACCCCCAGGGGAGATAACAATACCGCAATCCCTTCTCCTCCATTCTCCTCAGGATCTTGGGAATGAACACACACGCACGCGGTCGGCATGAGTTTAAGCCACCAGGTCTGGAACTCGAACCGTGGCCGACTACATGGAAGTTCAAAGACATAGCCATGACGCTAACTGCTGATCCCAAGATATGATCATTTCTAATTGTGACAGAAATTATTCTTGACATAAAAACATTATTTTATAATTAAATTAAGAAAAATGCTATAAAACAAGATATAAGAGGATTCAATTGAAAGAGCTCTATATTCTTTCTAAGTATGATTTCATATTAAAATACAAATAAAAGAAAACATTTTCAGCATATGAGTTTAAAGTACTTAGATATCATTTTTTAAAAGATCAAGGATGTTTAGGACGAATAGATGTAGATAAAGTGGGACAGTAGTTTTTAAAATGCTAGAAGATATCAAAATTAAAATTAGTGAACTTAAAGTCAGGAGACCTGGATCTACGAAAGAAAAAATGGTCCTCAACCCATTCAAGTGTTTTCTGTACTGTGCCATAAAATTTATCTGTCTTTTAGCAATATAATAAAACAAATGAGATAGCAAATAATTATGTAACCCTTTCTAGATGGTTGATATTTTCATTTAACTATTTTAAAATTTTAGAACATTTGCAGTATGGTGCCTACTTATTATCTTACCTTAAATCTCATAAAAGTGAAGCTCAGAAACTTAAATAGTACAATGTGAAAAAGCTGATAAGATTGAAGCCACATTTCAATCTTAGGCCTTATATCTGCAAACCACAAGAGTCATAAGCAAGTAAGAATTGAGCAGTGTTGTTGTGGAGCATAAGAGGGAAGCAAATTAGGAGATGACCTGACATATTAAGCACTACAACGGCACTCTGTCTTCTGTTAGTGTTGATCTGAACCTAGGTACATTCTTCCCAGTACTTTGTAAGGAGTTGAAATTAAGATGTAAAAGACAAAAAAATTAAGAAAGGAGAGGGTGGGAATTTCAATACTGAATATTCCCTGAGAAGTGATGCCAAGTAAATAGATTCAGCCAAATCTTCACATATTATTAGATGACAATTAAGTACCGTGGGACAAAAATAAAAATAAAGTAACTTATAGTGGGTATGAAGGGCTTCTTACTCAAATGATATATTATTATTATCTATTATTTGTTTAATTAGACCAGCAAGAAATAGAGAGGGAGAGAGAGAAAGGTAAAGTAGGAAAGCAAGCCTCCAGGTCTGGGTTTCAAACTATGGTCAGCCACATGAGAAGCCAGCACCTCAACCACCACATCAACTGCTTGTCCCTCTCCATTCAGTTTTTTAAGCGAGGTCATACAGAAGAGTGACTGTGTTTATAATTTACAATAATATTTCTACAAGTGCTTGTGTTGCTCTTTTTCTGAAGTGCTGAGTGAAACCAATCCCAGTGTTATGGTTGTAGTTTATTGTTCAGTTGTATTTTAAACTTTCATATTATAAATTATTGTTCATTTAAGTTATTCATGGCTATATTTATAGATCAACTTTAACTCTTCCCATTAGCCTAACATTTTATGATTATAGCATCATGAGTATCACTCAATGTTTCACCGCAGAACACCTTGCATTATACTGTCAACTTTATCCCTCTAGATTTATCTAAAATAACTAATTGTTTCTAATATTATTCACAACTAGAAATAATGACTAAATTGGATATCAGTTTTACCACTTAATTGTAAATAAGTTTATTTCATCTTATTTATTTACTTGTAAGAAACACTGAAAACCACCACAAGTCTTCCATAATTTAAGTAAAACACAGTAGTTATGATGAGTTTTCATTTACCTAGAATATAGTATACATAAGAAAGAATATGGGGCCAGCAGGTGGCACAGTGGTTAAGGCTCTCAATTCCCATGCAGTCGACCATGGTTCAACTCCTAAACCCAGTGACTTGAAGTTTATGCAAGGTGTATGTGAGTGTGTGCCAAAAATCCCAAAAGAAGACCAAAGAAGGGACTGTGGCATGGTCATTCCCCCTGGAGAGATTTCTCACTTTCTCTCTGTCTCTCTCACTTTCTCTCTGTCTTTCTCTGGCAAGTGCACATCCTCTATAATAAAAATCTCTCTCTAAAAAAGAAAGAAAGGAAAGAAATATATCTCTTTCCTTCTTGTTCTTTTGTAAGATTTTTTCCTCTTCTTTCCTGTTATACTAACATCTTATGTTCCATCTTTCATCTTTCTTTTTCCACCTTACATTTCTGATTAAAAAATAATATTTTCTGTAAAATGAAAAAAAAAGAAAAGAAAAGGAAAAAGAAAGGCACATTAGGCACTTTTGGTACTAAAACATAAAAGTTATGTAGTTAATGACAGTATGAAATCTTCAATGCATTCAGATGGTGTTCTGTACTGACTGAACATGAAGCAGGAGTTTAGCTTTATGACTACTGGCCATCAAAACAAAGAAGAGGTCATTTCCTAAGGTCCACGTTGTCCACGATGTAAACTAGGAAGTCACCTGAGTCTCAAGATGTTTCTCTGACACAGATGTTCTTCGTACAAATTTATACTGAGCATTTATATTGTGGCAGAAATGGGTCTAGTTTCTAGGATGTAGAATTTGGCATACTAATAAAAATCTAGGCTTTCATGAGGCTTATATCTTAGGATAGAAAAACAATAAATGTTGTAAATATAAATAAAGTATGCTAGATTATAATGAGTAATATAGTGAAAATAATTTGGCTTAATTAAGAATAAAATGTGATGTTGTTAGGGAATTCATGATCAGAATGTCCTTCAAGCATTTGTGCAAAGTGATATCTTTTCAAATAATTTATTGATAAGAATTGAATATCAGTCTTGAAATGCCAATATTATCTGTTGCAAGTTAAAAACTTTTTCCATCATTAATTTTGAAAAATGTCCTTTGTCCCAGGCTAACTAAAAACTTTATCCAAGAGCCAGGTCTATATTAATGGTAATTCCAATATATATGAGCATGCTTGGCTTTCTTAATGTTCTTGAGACTATTTTGGGTTTGTCTATTAAAAAAATTAGACTTAAATAATTATCCATTATTTTTCTAGCACATTTTTATCATTTCTTCTTTGCATACACTATTTTATAGCAAGGAAGAGACTATCACATGCCCTTAATGTATTAAGTATGTTGAGCGCTCTTTCAATCATTTAAAGAAATAAATTTTCATAGGTTGCAAGTTGAGCGATTTTTTTTTACAATAAAGCTAATGCTCATTTTGTTCTTTATTTTCAAAATAAAATTTTAATATACATTAATAAAAATCTCTGATTAAAAATATATTTTGAAAAGGTATACAATCTGAGCATTTAAGACAGTTAACAGGAATACACACAGGGTTCTCAGTGCTCGCCTCCTTTTCTTTGATTGCTCAAAAGAAAACAGAAGAGTCAGGAAACATCCATCTTTTGTCTTATACTTTTCAGTTTTTGTAGCAGTGGTGGTCACATTTTTTTCTTTATTCTCCAATTCAAGGCTGGCATTTGAGGAGCGGATTACCACTTTATCAAACTTTCAAAACTATGTATGCAATTAGTAATGATGGTGCATTGAATATTAGTATACTTCAATGAGGCATAATAGTAAATGCATGTGGTGAGGGGAAAAAAGCCTCTCAGACTTCTTTCCAGGCTCTCTCCCACTTTAGATCCCATGTACAGCTCTATTAGGCTGTCGTTTCCACCCACGCACCATCACAATTCTAGTGAAAGTACATCAAAAATACAGGCGTTAATGTACAGAAAAGTTCCCTTATATTCCCATTAGTCTTTTTATGTTCTGAACTGCCTGATTTTATACTGTGACAATGTAGACACATTGACTGTGCTGGAAAACCTCAGTAGAAGAAGTCACTTGACGCGGGGCGTTTGAGGAAAAGGCAGAAAGTCTTGTAAGATGTGAGACAAAGGCAGAGCACAGCTTTAGCCACACTCCCTGTTCTTATGGTGGAAATTATCCACCCTGGGCACTGAGTTTAATTGCTGCAAACAGCTCCAGAAGGCTGCACTTTCATCCCCATTGTAGGTCAATGAGCATATTTGCATGGTAGAAATTATTAGCAACTAGGCCTGTCCCCAGGAGAGTATCCATGATGCTATTCACAGACCATTAACAGCAGAGTTCACCCATGACCAGCAGAGGCTGTGAAGAAATGCTCTCTCCTTGGGAACAACCATTACTGGACAAATGCCATTCTCTTCAAACATATTTCTTATATACTTGTACAACTCCTACCGACTTCTAATGAGACTTTATAATGAACCTATTCATGTGCAGATTTATAACTAGAGTTTTTCTTAGTCTTTTTAAAATAAATATAGCTTTTATAATATAGAAAATGATTTAGACCTCTTTGTTTTTTTTTTTTTCTTTCTTTTTTCTTTTTCTTTTTTTTTTTTTTTTTTCAAGTAAAGACACAGATTTAACAAATCTGAAAATGGCTTGTCTAGATTTGGGCATTTCTTTATCTTATCCCCTTTAATATGTTAATATTTATTTAATGAGTAGGAATCAACAGGTAGTGCAATGTTTATGTCACTGGACCCCAACATAACTAACCACGGTTTGAGTCCCAGACCCAGTGGTAACTCATGCCAGGAGCATGTGCATGCGTGCCCAAGATCTCAAGAGAAGAATGGAGGAGAAGGGATCGTGGCATGATCATTCACCCTGGATGGGACATTCTCACTTTCTGGTCTCTCTGTCACTCCAGTGAGTGCATGTGCCCTATAGCAAAAATCTATCTTTAAAAACAAATAAACAAAAATTTATTTAATGTGTTAACGAATATTTGCTATTGCTGCCATTTGATAGGTAGTGTGCTCTTCACCACAAGTACAATAGAAACAGAGAAGTCTGGGTTTTGCCCTTGCAGACCATGTGTACTTGTGGCTTTATTTCTTGAAGACAGAATTACAGTGCAGCTTTCTTCTTATTTCTTTCTTTTTCTTAAACATGCTCTTTTAAATCTCTCTCTTTCTCTCTTTTCTTTAATTGTCAGAGGGTGAACACCCCTGCCAATGAGAGAGAGAGAGAAAGAAAACACTCCCAAGTGGGCCATGGTCATGCCATAATCCTTCTTTTTCTATTTCTCTATCCTGTCCTGATTAAGGGCATGCATGCACATGCACCTGGCATGTTTTTTGAAGACTTGAACTGGAGTTTCAGCTGTGGTTGACCATATGGGGTTTGCTTTCTATGCATAGCACTCAACCTCTGTGTTGTGAGACCAACACCCCATTTTTTTCTTATTTCAAAATTTTTATTTTATTGTGGTGGAAATAGTAAAAATGAGATCTTCCTTCTTAACAAAATTGGAGTCTACAGGGACAATGTCATACTGCAGATCTCTAGGATTTATTTACCTGGCTTAACTGAAACCTATGCTCTCTGATTAGTAACTTCCAATTTTTTTCTTCCCCCAGAGTCTGGCAATCACTTCTCCACTCCTAATGCCAACATTATAACACTCCTTAAATAGATAAAAAGAAGCGGATTTTCTCCCCTGAGAAAAACTGTTAATCAATACACAATATCCAGAAAGTAGCACACTGGCTTATGAAATATAATTCCCCAAATGATTCTTTCCAAAGGAATTTGATGCTTCTTGTAGTCCAGATGTTACAAATATATATAGGGCACACAATTTGCATCATGTAATATTAAATTAATATGTAGAGTAGAAATTGTTCAAAAGAAATTCTGTCACTTTAAGTTTGCTAAATACAAACAAAAAAAAGTAGAACAATAGTTACTTGGAGAAAAAGGGAGTGGTATTACTTGCAAATGGAATAAATAAATTATTTGAATAGTCACTTATGCTTTCAGTTAGAAGTAAAAGAAAAACTGTTTTCATTGCTGTTATTGTTCTAGAAATCTGATTTGCCAGTTAAAGGTGAATTGATTCACTTACCAAACTAATCCTACTCGCCTCCTGCACAATGTCTGAAAGGAAGGGGGAAAACAAAAAGAAGGGTACATTGTTTTATATTAAAGTATAACAGTCATGTAAGCACAATTGTTCACAATAGCTTAAGATTTGGTTACAGTGTACTTGGAGGGTGATTTCTGGAAGATTAACAAAATTATCAGGATAAAGGAAGGAAAGAAAATCATCTAGCAAGATAGCAGAGAGACACGTGGGGCAATATTACTGATAAAATTTCGTAGACTGTGAAGAATTTAAGGTGATAGTATGCCTGTGTTATAATTATGTATTGTCATCCAGAAACATTCCATAAATTTTATACATACAAAAACACCATAAGAGCATAAAAGAAAGAGATATATCCTGAACGCAAAGAGAGAAGTAGGAAACAATAAAAGATGGTGAGCCCTGTAGAGCATTACTAAAAGACATCACTACTGATTATTGGCATCAGAGGAACAGGTGGCTGAATGACGCGATTCGAGAGAAGTTTTAATCCGTTAGCTCTATTTTCTCACCAGAAGGGCTCTTCAAAAATATGGAGATGATATTTGCACCTGCACAGATTGAATAGAATAAAGGTTTGCACTATTCTGTCTGAAGTTTGACAGAAAATGTGTCCTCAAATTGCTTCTCCTGGCATCTAAAGAAGCTAGGAGACTGGATTTTAAATGTTCTCAACACAAAGAAGTGGTAAATGTTTAAGGTGGTAGATATAATAATTACCTTGATTTGATTTGATTCCATATTGTATATATGTATTTGAATTTCATATCATCCCCATAAACATGTACAATTATTAATTGACAAGTTACTATAATAAGAATAAAAAAAGAGAAAAGAAACAAACTAAAAGTGTGGCAACATACGTGTGTGTGTGCCTGTCTGTATACACAGGTAAATGGTATATGTGTGTCTGCGTAAATGTGTATTTCAGTTGCAGGCAATTATGATTCGAGTTCTCTTGAGTTTATACATACTATGTTGAAGTCAAGATGTTCTTTTAGAATTTATGAAGGCCACAGTTATGGTATAACTATTAAAAAACCATTAAGGGCAGGGTTACCGTATACATTTTCTGACTTAGTCCTCATGGTAATCTAAATTTCATACTCTCCAATAACATATTGACTATAATGCAATACCACTTATATTAGACACTAATTGACATCATAGCATGCAATGTGGGGAGAAAAGACTCAGGTATACAACAATCGCATTCACTCACCGTACGTGTGGGGATATTGGATATACAAGCCTGCTGGTACTGACTGTTCTTCACATGTAGGTGGATAATCTAATAGAGTCTCAGCTGGAATGATGTGGGCCACTGACTGTTCTGTATGGATCTCATCCTTTGGCAGTCTAGCTGTGTATGTCTTTCTCATGGTGAAGGCAGAGAAAGGACAGAAACAGAAATATGCAGGTGCTTTCTCAAGCCTCTGGAGCATACATTCTTGAATTTCATCAACAAAAGCAAATTAATTTCACCAAGACCAGAATCAAAATGACAGGTCATTACAAAGTATAGGACAAATTGCACACAACCAGCAGTGAAAACAAGGGACTTCAATGAAACGGATCTATGGGGCCAGCAGATGGCGTAGCACAAGGGTTTCGTTGCTGGACTCCTCCATGGCCAACCTTGGTCCAAGTCCCAGACCCAGTGGCTTGAAACTTGCTGGGTTTGTTTGCATGCATGCCCAAGATCCTGGGAGAAGAAGGGTTTTCTGCGTGGCCATCCCTCCTGGAAGATGGTGTCTCACTTTCCCTCTCACTGTCTTTGTCTCTCTCTGTTGAGCACACATGCCCTAGGGCAAAAACTTCTTCAAAAAAATTAAACAGGTCTACTACTTTATGCAATATTTTTTGTTTCTCCTCTTAAAAATATATGTTTAACACAAAAAAGATAAATATAGGGACACTCAAAGACAGGGTATATACCACCTACATCTTCAAAAAACTTCTAGGGAATCAAGGATGGGGAAAAAAGGAAAAATATACAGAAAACAAGAAATGGAAAATTATGTGTTGACAATAACACATATGTTGATGTGCTTGATTGAGCCAATATAGAGTGTACTCTGAATGGAAAAATCTCATTTTGTATGCTATAATGATGTACAATGAATGAATGTAAATTAAAAAAAAAATGCTGGATGCTCGCATGGCCAACCACGGTTCGAGTCCCAGATCTTGCAGCTTGCTTTCTCACTTTCTCTCTCGCTCTGTCTCTCTCTGGTCAAATTAAAATAATTAAATGAAGTTAAATAAAACATTTTTAAAAATAATTATAATAAGTAAAATAAATAATTCTAAAAAAATTCTATTCTTCATAGAGTAAAACACAATAATAGAAATATACTAGGTATGTGGTAAAATTAATACTTTCAGAATTTAGAACTTATTGGGAACCAGCTGTTAGCATAATGGCTATGTCGCTGGAATCCCACGTAGTCGACCGCAGTTCGTGTCCCGGACCCGGTGGCTTAAAACTCACGCCGGGCGCGTGTGCGTGCGTGCCCAAGATCCCGAGAGGAGAATGGAGGAGAAGGGATTGCGGCGTGACCATCCCCCTGGGGGGTGATTTCTCGCTTTCTGTCTCTCTGTCTCTCTCTGTCTGTCTGGCTAGCGCACGCACCCTATAGCGAAAACCTCTCCAAAAAAAAAATTAGAATTTAGAATTTATTGACAAATAACTTATTAACTAACTCAGAAAGTAGAAGCAGACATAGAAGACTTCTTCTGATATTGCTGAAAGAAGTGGCACACATTTGCCTGTTCCTGAGTCTCACTGTTGGCCATTCTGGGGAAGAATTAAATTAAAAAAATTAGGTTGAATATAACCAAACTGATCTCCTACTACATCAGCATCAAATGAACTGAAAAAATGTCCAAATTTAGAAAACCTAATTCAGCAAGTGACTTTTCAACTCTTTCACCTCAGGTCTTGTTATTATTCTCATTCACTTTGCTAAAATCTAGACTATTAAAAATGGAGTGATGCTCTTTGGAAATCTACCAATGTGGAGATCTTAATATAGGATATTTTACAGCTTTTAATGAATTCTTGTGATACATTGAGGTAAGTCTGGTAGGTCTGTTACAGCAACCACTTTCCACATTACAGCAGTAAGTTATAGCTTTTCAGGCCACTCATTTTTAAAAAGAATATGGTCAAAAACTTTTTAAAAAATCTCTACTGATATTAAATTGCTCATTAAAATGAAAAATGTAAAGACAAATGAGCACCCTGAAGTTTTGAATATTTATTTGAGCATCTCATCATCTCATCTTAGCATTAGAAATTAGAACATTAAAAATATCAGAAGTAAAGCTCTTCACAATCCTTTCTTTTTATATATAAAGTTTAACATAATATTCTGATGGCAGTTATAACTGAACTCAGGCCCAGGTGTGGCAGCACAAGCAGTAGGGAACTGCTTCTTGAGGCTGGGACCATCTGCTAGGTCCAGGTTCTTGTCCCTGACCAATCTGATCAGGCCAGATATGAGGGCATGTACCTGAAGTCTTAGCTACCTGAGAGGCTGGGGCAGAAGATGGCAATGAAGATATTCTGTCAGAAATACATATTTCTTTCTTCCTTTCCACTTCATTTTTCCCCTTCCTGCTTAAAAATAATTACCTAATTTAACCTTTACTGCTTATATTTACATCTAATAGTTGCCGCGGGGAAATAAAGGAAAAGAGGAAAGACAACTAAAGCATGCAGCAGTATTTTCAATAGTAACATGCTATCACTCATTGCAGAAGTAAAATAAATATTAGTCAATATAAAAATCAATTGTTAATTGTGGTTTAGAGATCATAAAGAGATAAGAATTTCTAGAACAGTTACGGAAATAATTTTGGAAAGCAAAACAACCTAACATTGAAGGTACTCTTCAGAACAAGATGGAACTCTCATCACTGAAAATTAGAGAGGAGGTCAATTATGTTTGGGAAAGGAAATGTTCAGATTGATAAATCTGACTAAAAAACATTTAGGAAAGGTATAAAAAGTATTTTCAAGGATTTGGATATCATATGTAGGAAGGTGGAGGTTTTCCATAATATTCTTGACTTTATTGTCCTTGACCTTCCTGAACTCTGCATGTCAGTTCAACTAAACTTGGAACATGAACATCAAATACACATCTTCTGAGAGATCATTTCTCAAACAGAAGGAATAAGTGTTATCCACTATATTATACCATCAGGCTTGTGCGGTTCTATTTTTATATATTTTATTTTATTTTATTTCTTTTATACATTCAATCACATACATCATTTAGCTTGTAAAGTGAATGTGCCAACATGAATACCTTTCTCACTGGTTCAGTTGGGGGAGATTATGCACGTTATCATCAGCATATAATAATCCATTTCTTTGTCCCATAAATGTCTCATCTCTCTATTTTTCTCCCTAATATCTTCCCTCAAACTCTCCTCCTTCTCTAGCCTTCTTCCATACTGTATCTGGTATCTAGAATCATTTTCTGTTTCTATATCTTCTAGTCTTTCAGTTTCAGCTTGTGTGTTTCTTACCATTAAATGTGATGAGAAATTACCTGGAAAATAGCATGAATTATTTTTACATTTTGCTTACCTTTCCTTTCTCAGCCATTTGACTCTCTATTTACTGAATAATCCAACCTGCAAAGCCAGTTTACTAGCCATCCAATATTCTGCCCTACTCTGTTCAAAGGTGAGAAGTATGGTATCGATTTATTCACTTACACAAGACCTAGGACCCTGGACCTCTTGTCTGGTACTTTTCATACTCATTCTCCAGTTTCCCATTATCTGCCTTTTTAAAAAAATTATATCTCAGAAATGAAGCATCATTCCAAACTCTAGACAAGGTGTAGAACGTATAGAAAGTTTTCTTGTAATACTTACTATATCTACATGATATCAACATGCATAATATGTATATATACACATATATAATGAAAATACACAAAATATTTTTTAACATTTATATATTTTATTTTCTTCACTTTTAGTCAAGTTACACAGATTTTGCCTTTATTTCCATATGGAAAATTCTTAATCAATGTGCACCAGGATTTTTAAAATCTGCTGGGTCACCTAGTAAGATGTCACATTAAAAATCACAATGGAAAGAGAGCTCACAATTTTCATTAGTCAATTTTCTTTATAAATGCACAATAGTTGTTTTTTTAATGTGGCTTAAACATCAAATAAACTAAAAATCTCATTTGAATCTGAAGAATGTAAAGTGCAAGGTTTTTGTTTGTTTGTTTCTCAGAGAATTTTGTAGTAGGGTGCATGTGCTCATTGGAGTGATAGAATGGCAGAGAGACAGAAAGCAGAAGTCACACCCCCCCTGCCCCCTCAGGGAGATGGTCACATCCCAATCCTTTCTCCTACATTCTCTTTTTGGAATCTTGGGCACTCATGTACACACGCCTGGCATGAGTTTCAAACCACTGGGTCTGGGACTCAAATCATGTCAACTATGTGGGAGTCCAGTGATGTAACCATTATGCTGCTGCAGGACCCATGTAAGGTACAGGTTTTAATGCAATGAGCTAAGATATTAGAATGAGAATCCATGTAATAAGAATGCAAGAATCACAGCTATTCTTCTTCTCCTTTCTTTCTCAAAGGAACAGTCTATATATCTGCTTTCACAGGTATTAGGGTAGGAATAATTTTAGTAATTTAAGATCTCTACAAAACTTGATTCCAGGTTTTCCATATATAGATGTAGTTGTAGGACACATCTGATATTTTGCCTCAGAGTGCCTACTTATCTCCCTAAAGGAAGAAACAGAGGAAACAAGGTTAATGTCCTCGGTTACTGCCAGTAACTTTCCTCAATTTTCTGTTTATTGATTTATAGTTTCATCCAATCATGAATGTATTCCTTAATTTTCTTTCTGTGTTGAGTATATTGTAACTCTACTAAGCAAAGTATATTATTTGATGTTTCTAAGAAAGTGACTAAGACTCCCCAGAAACTGGTTTCTATGTGAAATAATCTAGTCACATATTCTCATCTATTAAGGGGTTGAGGTTTAGGACTATAAGGTATTTCATTTTGACAAAACAAAAATAGATTTTCTAAGGGATCATTCAATTAAAAACACCTATTTTTTGCCTTATTTAAACAATTTGTGTTTATTCACAGTGGTAGAGCTATAAATATTGTTTTCCAGTTTCATAGTGACAGTTGAATTCCCTTTTACTTTGACCATATTGTGGTTTCTCTATTAGCAATATCACATGTTTACAACTGGCTCGAAGTAGGGAGAGGATGGTTCTTAGTAAAGTGCAGTTTGGGTAGACGTAATCTCAAATGAGTTAAAGGAAAATAAATGAGTGGGGTTAACCTAGGTGGTTGCCTCAAAAAACTAATTACCACCAAATTTAATTTCCTTCTATAAGCCATTTAGTGATAATTATGTTTGTGTGTAGACCTGGATTTGAGTGAATAAGACCTTCCTTCATTTGCCTGAGAGATTAGAGCTGCTGAGATACCCATAAGTCATGCTTCCATTCCTTTCTCACTATCTTCAGTCTTTTGCAATGAATGTATTGCATGATACTTAGTACATAGCAAGTCTTTAGAAATAATTTATTATATCTGCTCTAGAAATTAAAATAAAACTGATATTTGAAAGTTTACAGGTAAAGCAAGTAAAGAACTTTATTACTGCTGTTGAAGCTAAGACTCTCTTGGCTTACATATTGAAAGAGGTAGACTAGAAGGCTTCCATGGGTCTTTATGACAATATATATATTTTTAAATTTTATTTATTTGCTATAGGATACATGCACTTATCAGAGAGAGACAGACAGGGAAGGAAAGTGAGAAAGCAAGCCACCAGGTCTGGGACTCAAACCATAGTTGTCCATGTGGGACTCCAATGCCTTAACCATCCTGTCACCTGCCAGTCCATATGGCAGTGAAGTCTGAATTAACTGGGACCAGCAGTTGTTGTAATGGCTATGTTGTTGGACTCCCATATAGTTGATTGCAGGTCGAGTCCCAGACTCAGTGGCTTAAACGCACACCAGGCGCGTGAGCGTGTGCCCAAGATCCCAAGAGAAGAATGGAGAAGAAGAAATTGTGGTGTGGCTATCCCCTACCAGTGGGGTGGATTTCTCCATATTAAATACGCCTGTACTTCTCTAACTAGTATCATAGCACTATTTCTGTAGTTTACAAAAAATACTTTGATTTGTTTCATCTCCTTTATTTCATTTGAGTTACAAATGATGCAGTGTGTAAGGAATTATACTTTTACTATTTTACCATTGTTGAGGAAACAATGGCTTACTCATGTTAATTGATATGATTAAAGCTATAGAATGCTACTGGAAATAAAATGATATAAGCTATTTCAAAACTTTTGTAAGTCGTATATGCTAATTAAGTAGACCTGGAATTCTAATCCAGCTTCCAGATATAGACTTATCTATGATAAAGTTGTAAATGACTTATTCCATAATGTCATAGATTCTATATCATGAAACGTTCTTGATAACCATTTGAGCCATGACCAATGGTCTCTCTCTCTTTTTTTACTTGGAGAGATTTTGTTATAGGGCGCATGCACTCGCCAGAAAGACAGAGAAACAGAGAGACAGAAAGTGAGAAATCACCCCCCAGGGAGGAATGGCCACTCCACAGTCCCTTCTCCTCCATTCTCTCGGGATCTTGGGCATGCACATACATGCCCGGTGTGAGTTTAAGCCACCGGGTCTAGGACTCAAACCGCAGTTGACTACATGAGAGTCTAGCAACATAGCCATTACACCATCTGCTGGTCCCACCAGTGTTCTCTTTAGGGTTTTAAAAATATACCAGAACATTGAACTCAACAGTACATAATCCATATAACACACTTTGAAAAGTTTATCTTAAGAGCACATAAATTAGTGCTTTTTTTTAAAATTAAAGCTATTCTAATTTTACCTTCTTCTGAAGTCTCTATTGTCCTCCCACTAGCTTCCTTTTTACCTGAAAATAATTAAAGTTTAGACATCTCAATTTCCAGGAGGCTTGTTGTTCCCATTTATGAAAGATAGCTTGTCAATAGTGCCAGAATGAATTTTCTAATTATGATCCCTTATAATATCTTCACTATAGTCTTTCATTACTAAAAAAATGACACCACTGACAGTGATTGCACATCTCCATTTCATCGCAAACCTCACAGTAGACAACTTGGAAAGAATACCTAGTACAACAATGTTTGCACTTTCCTCAATCATCAGGCATTGGCAAATACTTTACATCTCTTCAAATATTTTACCGAGTCATGTGTATCTTTGAAAATGGACATCAGTCATCCAATTGCACTAAAATTCTGAAAGCTACAGAGAAGCAACAGGCTGTCAGCTGCTGGTCTTGCACAAAAATGGGGATGAGGAAAGCCATTTTTTAATCGTTAATCAACAAAAAAATATGTTAATCAAAAATTTGTATTTGATGATAGACATAAACCTATTGAAGATACAAATGGTAAGGAATTTCTCTGTCTATTCAGATAGTACATCGAAGAAATACTTCAGACCATTATATCAGTTCAGAATTACTTGACACAAATGCAGTTAAAGACAATGAAATATTATCACTGAATTTGAACAATGCAAAAATAATGCTGGTAAATAATTCTATTATCAGAGAAGAGACTTTTTATAAATACTGTATAAACTTCATTATGAACAAATTTAAAGGCTGCAGTTCAATTTATAAAGAGGGTGGTACAAATTCCTTATGTATTCCATGCCTGTCTTCGATTGGTATATGTATTTTTAAAAGGGCAAGTAGATTATTTTCTACTTATTGCTAGTGGGGGCAAACATTCCCCAGAGAGAAAGAGACACACAGACAGCCAGAACGCATCCCCAGTGGGGTGTGATCACACTGCAATTATTTTTCTTCTATTTGTTCATTCACTCAGGATTTGGGGCATGCATGTGTATGTGTCTGGCATGTTTTTCAATCCACCAGGATTC
Organism: Tupaia belangeri chinensis; assembly: GCF_000334495.1. NCBI lineage: Eukaryota > Metazoa > Chordata > Mammalia > Scandentia > Tupaiidae > Tupaia > Tupaia belangeri. Next base: position 848,607 of record NW_006160173.1, read on the forward strand.
AAATCACCGACACCTATATGTGATCTGGCTTCTTATGGACTGTGCTTAACTTGTTTTACAGTGGGAGCCTTGGAGTATTTGTGCTTGCTCACTAGAGAACACAGGAGAGAGAAAACACCCCCTCAACACAGGTGGCTTTACTACAGTCTCCACTGCTCCATCCCTCCTTCTCCTCAGGATCCTGGGCACGTGCACACGTGTCCTGAGTGTTTCTCAAGCATCTTGGACTGGGAAAGGAGTGTAGTCAGCTATGTGGGATCCAGCTCCACAGCCACATGCCTAACCACTATGCTACATGAGGTCAGACTACCTATTATAGAAGATGCCTTTTAATGAAAAATCCCACTGTAAAAGTTTTGAACACTTACCTATGTGTAGGTGATATATTTTTATTAAAGCAATAATAAAACCAAAATTTCACATTTTGCAAAGTTATATATCTCTTGGAAGGCGTTGATAAAACGATTTCTTTCTTTTTTTTTTGGAGAGATTTTCGCTATAGGGAGCATGTGCTCTCCAGACAGAGAGAGACATAGAGACAGAAAGCGAGAAATCACCCCCCAGGGGGGATGGTGACGCCACAATCCCTTCTCCTCCATTCTCCTTTCGGGATCTTGGGCACACACACACACGTGCCCGGTGTGAGTTTTAAGCCACCGGGTCCGGGACACGAACCGCGGTCGACTACATGGGAGTCCAGCGACATAGTCATTACGCTAACTGCTGGTTCCCGGTAGAACTATTTCTAATTTGATAAAAACAAACAAAATAAGTTCTTTTCTTCATTATCTGAGGATTATCTCTGCAATATGTGGGCTATCTGATATTATAGGTGTTGACAACTTGTCTTGTGCTTGGGCATTGCCCTGAAAAATATGCTAATAACCTATTTCACATATCAGTATATGTGAATTGTATATAAGATAATTCACAAAAAAAGTGTTTACAAGTTTCTAACCTACTGCACATTTCTGTGCTGATAATTTTTTCAGTTTTATTTTTGTATTTAACTTTGAATCATATCACTACTAGCAATTTTTTTATGCCAGAATATATATATATGTATTTATAAATATATATATAATTGCTCTGTTTAGAATATATATAGTATATATATATATATACTATATATAGAATATATATACTATATATATAGAGTGTGTGTGTGTGTGTGTGTATGCATTCCAAAAATCCTGGG
>NW_006160173.1:849915-867050 GCF_000334495.1 Tupaia belangeri chinensis
GGATGGTCATGCTGCAGTCTCTTCTCCTCCATTCTCCTCTCGGGATCTTGGGCCCACACGCACACGTGCCCAGCGTGAGTTTTAAGCCACCGGGTCCGGGACGCGAACCGCAATCGACTACGTGGGAGTCCAGCGACATTGTCATTATGCTAACTGCTGGTTCCCAACAGATTTTAAAAAATAATAAAATAAAATATTTATTTTTTTAAAAATAGCAATGTACAACTAATGTTTTTAAATGTATTGAGTAAAATTTGGTACTAATGCACTCAAACATGAAAACGATGTAATCAATTTTAGCCCTCTTTCAGCCTCTATATAATCTGTCCTTTGGCACTTGAAATAATTCAACTCAAAAAAACTAGTGGGACCAGCAGAAGGCATTGTGGTTATATCACTGGACTCCCACATAGATGACTGCAGTTCAAGCCCCGGACCCAGTGGTTTAAAATTCATGACAGTTTGCGTGCATGCCCAAAATCCCAAGAGTAGGGACCAGCAGTAGCGTAATGGCTATGTCGTTGGACTCCCATGTAGTTAACTGTGGTTTAAGTCCCGGACCGAGTGGCTTAAACTCACTCTGGACTCATGTGCGTGCGTGCCCAAGATCCTGAGGGAAAATGAAGGAGAAGGCATGGCCATCCCCCCTGAGGGGGTGATTTCTTGCTTTCTGTCTCTCTCTGTCTTTCTGGCGAGTGCACACGTCTTATAACAAAAACCTCTCAAAAATAAATAAATAAATCCAAGAGGATACTGGAGAAGAGACTGCAGTGTGGCCATCTCACCTGGCGGTGATTTCTCACTTTCTTTTTCAATCTCTGTTTCTTGGTGAGTGCATTTCCCCTATAGCAAAAATCTCTCTCTAAAAAAAAAAAAAATTAGGTAATGTCTTTTCTGATATTAAGTGGTATAGGGTTGAATAATTTGGGAGATTTCAAAGAATTATTTCATGTTCTTTTTTTTTAGGTGTTAAAATTTTAATTATGAGGGCTGGTTACTTACACAAGTAACAGTGAAATTTATAATTAAAATATTCAGTGTAATTACCAAATAACTGCAACTTTCCATAAGGCAACAATGCAGCCATTAACCAGAAAATCCAGGAAAGCCCGTGGTTAGTTAGACTATGTAAAAAAAATAAAATAAAATAAAGTGATTTTGAAACATTATAAATACAGAATGAGAGTGGATAAAGCACATGGATGAAAGTATTTATGTCATCCTTGAGATGCAGTGAATAGATTACAGGGACGCGTTTCTTAGAGTACCCGTACTATATTCCTACCTATGTTACACATCTGAACCTGAAAAACTGATTATCCTTGAGAACTTGCTTTTCTTTAAATTCCCAGTCATGAGATATACATGAATTCTTGCCGCTACACCATTTAGTGGTCAGCCATAATTGACTCTGGGGCAAAATAGTGATTGGTTCACGAGTGAGTATATGACATAAGCTTATTCAATAATGTGAATGTCTGGACTTTTTCTGGAAATGCATGGCCCTGATTCTCTTTTTCTCTGAAAAACACCAAAGCAAAAGTAGGTAATGCTAATTGTCACTGGAAGTAGTTTTAAGACTAGCCAAGACATTTTTTTTAATCAAAAAATTAATCAGCCAGAAGTTAGTTTTATGTAAAAATATTTGAGGTAAGAAATAAACTCTGGTGGTGATGATTAAAAATTAGGTTAAACTCGGGAACCAGCAGTTAGCGTAATGGCTATGTCGCTGGACTCCCACGTAGTCGACCGCGGTTCGTGTCCCAGACCCGGTGGCTTAAAACTCACGCCGGGCGCGTGTGCGTGCGTGCCCAAGATCCCGAGAGGAGAATGGAGGAGAAGGGATTGCGGCGTGACCATCCCCCTGGGGGGTGATTTCTCGCTTTCTGTCTCTATGTCTCTGTCTGTCTGTCTGGCGAGCGCACGTGCCCTACAGTGAAAATCTCTCCAAAAAAAAAAAAAGAAAAAAATTAGGTTAAACTATTCCTGAACTAGATGTGCCTCTGTTTCAGTTGTATGAGCTAATTGTCTTCTCTCTGTGGGCATGTGAACATTAATTTTCATTGTATTTCTGATTCACATATAATCACTTTACCTATTTCTGATGTATAGTACAGCTGTTTAAAGCATGTATATAGTGAGCAATCATCAAATCAAGGATACAATCACATGCAGCTTTCCAGACTTCAATGTCACTCTCGGTTCTGCATACACTAAACTTGCTCTGCTGGTGTTTAGGATGTATGGATTATTTTGTCAATGCTGTTAATTCCTCTACTGTTGTAGCTCTAAAACCTCTTCCACTTGTTTACCTGTACTCCTGCACACCCTCAATTCAGTATCTTATAGCTACTGTTTCTTTTAAAAAAATTATTTAATAATAATTTATTTTAAAATGTTTACTCTATATTTATTTTTACCTTTTCTACTTGTGTTTAGTTATTCTGCTAAGTATATTGAATAACTTTTGGAGAAAAACATCTCGCTATAATGCCAATAGTGCAACTTAGAATATATCGCTTTTCTCATTTTACATAATTAAGACACAATTCTTTGTACCATACACATTTTCTTATTGCAAACCATTTACACAGTTTTAATGGATGCTTTTATTGAAACTAGATTGAGTTAAATCCTGTGTACCAAAAATAATCTCAATAAACTAAGAGTCTTCAAAATATTCAGGGGAAATGTGTCATTTGGAAAAGAAACTATGCATGGATTTAATTTTTTGACACTCAATAAACATGTACTTTAATTCCATTCCATTTTTCCATAAACTTCTTGAAGTCACCTCACATGACATAAGAATTCATTTTAGCAAGCTAGATTTGAGGCCATATTCTTCTAAACAAGAAATGTGAAAAGGAGTAATATGTAATATGTTAGAATAGTTGTTTTAGAATATAATAATTCAGAAAGTATTGAATAATTATGAACAAAATACTTACAATGTGAAAACACTTTGTGATTTCTCTAACAGCAGTTTATAAAATTGATTCACTAGAAAATATATTATGGAAAAAATAGAATTAACCACATGTTAAATTCTGAGAAATTGGAACGAGCATATGGTTATGTCACTGGACTCCCATGTGCCGACCACAAGTTGAGTCCCAGACATGGTGGCTTAAAACATGCTGGGCACACATATGTGCATGCCCAAAATCTGAGAGGAGGCTGGAGAAGGGACTGTAAGATGGCCATCCACCCTAGGGGGGGGGGGATTTGTTTTCTGTGTCTCTGTCTCTCTCTGACAAGCATATACACCCTAGAACAACAACAACCAAAAACTCTCTGAAAAATATCTGAACAATTGGGACCAGCAGTTAGCCTAAGGGCTATGTTGCTGAATTCCCATGTCGCCGACCTCGGTTCAAGTCCCGGACCTGGCCGCTTAAACTCACACTGGGCGCCAGTGCATTCATGCCCGAGATCCTGAGAGGGGAATGGAGGAGAAGGGATTGTGGCGTGGCCATCCTCTCTGAAGAGTGATTTCTCGCTTTCTATCTCTCTGTCTCTCGTTGTCTTTCTGTAGAGCACATGTGCCCTATAGCAAAAACCTCTTGACAAAAAATAAAGATCTGAAGAATTGAGATAAATGATATTAGGAAAGGAAGAAATTAATGTAAGATATGATTTGGAAATATGTAATTTATAAGAGGCTATAAGTGAGAAAAATTAAGTATTTTGGATAATTATCATACATGGCTGTACATAATGCCATATACCCTTTTACTTTGGCTGAGTTAGCAATTTACAAGTGCTTGTCTTTTAAATACATTTGTGTAATCCTAAAGTTGTATATAATATATGTCCTTGTCCAAGTCAGCCTATCAGCAGAATGAATTTGCTGTGTTATTATCTTCTACTATTGAACGATATTCTTTTTTATCTTTAGTAACTAATCTCTGTCTGGTTAGCTATGTCACTGGAAGTTATACACAGAGAAAAAGAGTCATTACTTATGGTTTAGCTGTTATGTTTTGTAATATCTGGTGCACACTGTGTGGCAAAAGATGGTAAATTAACAGCATGCACAGTTATTATATTGTAATAAGTAGAAACTTTTGAAAACCTACATAATCACATTATTTGATTTGTTCTTTATACCGTAGAGCATAAAAGAAACTTTATGTACAATACTATTTTCTTTCTTTTCTCACTGTTTATGTTCTTTTCTTCTCCTTTTTTTGTGATTATGATTTTTATCTTTCCACTTCTAATTATCTGTTAAATAACACAAAGATGAAGGACATATCTCTTATGGTTTTGTTTGATTATAATGGAAATGAAGAAGCCATATGGAATGGAAAAAGAAAAAAGAAAAAAGGCAGTGATGAGGACAAGAAGAGTACACTTAAAAAAACAAATAACAAGGGAAAATATTGCTCTCTTTAGACTCTAAAGTGAAAACGAAAAATTGCAGCTACCTATAATTGGACTACTGGCATTGCAAATGTTTATAAACCACATTTTATTACACTAATGTATGTCATAGCATAAGAATTTAATGTACATTTACAATGGAGTAGAATTTTTTATGGAGGAGATTAAAGTAAACCTTGGTATACGTAGTTTTCAATGTCTATTTTTTTAATCTATTTACTTATTTTTAAATTACCAATTCCTGTTTACAAATAATTGTTGCACATCTTTATGGAGTGCAGTATGTATTTAAAAAAAAAGACACACAAATCAAGGGTACTTGATGGCATAAAAGCAGAGTGAGTAATGGTGGATAAAAGAAGCTCTATGGGGAACAGGTGTGTGGGGGAGAGAAGAAGCAACACGAGAATGCATGTAAATAAGTGAAATAGGTTATTTATACCATGGCCAAATAAACATGCTGTTAACACTTCAATATATACTTTAAAAATAATTAGTAAAACTATGATCAAATGCGAACAATATTATGTAGTATTCAGTATAGGTTTTAGGAAGTAAAAGTGTATCTAAATAAATAATAAATGATTGAGTAATTTTAAAGAAGACACTACTAAGAAAATGACACTCCTCACTGATGGACCAAATTCCATTCCTATGACTAGATTACTAAATGAATTGATCAATAAGCAAAGAGCTTACCTTCTGTGTCATGTCATGGCACCATAGAATATGTATTTTTCAATAGATATCATGTGACACCAAACTAGAAAAATGTAATTCTATCCATATGAAAAACATACATTACAGGACCAGCAGTTACCATAATAGCTATGTCGCTGGACTCCCACGTAGTCGACCGCAGATCGTGTCCCGATCCCAGTGGCTGAAAACTCATGCCGGGCGTGTGTGCGTATGTGCCCAAGATCCCAAGAGGAGAATGGAGGAGAAGGGATTGCAGTGTGGCCATCCCCCTGGGGGGGTGATTTATTGCTTTCTGTCTCTCTGTCTCTGTCTGGCGAGCGCACGCGCCCTATAGCAAATACCTCTAAAAAAAAAAAAAAAAAAAACATTAGAAAAGCACCAGAAGGAGCAGTAGATAGTGTAAAGGTTACATTACTGGATTCCCACATAATCAACTGCTGTTTGAGTCCTGGATCTGGTGGCTTAAAACACGCTGAGCATGTGTACATGTGTGCCCAAAATCCTGAGAAGAGAATGGAGGAGGAATTGTAGAGTGGCCATCTCCCTTATGAAGCGATTTCTCACTTTCTGTCTCTCTCTGGCGAGCACACGTGCCCTATAGTAAAAATGTCTCTAAAAAAAATATATTTGTATTTTTTATTCTAAGTAAAAGTAGAGGTACTTGACCAAAAGAATGAAACAATTTTGTGAATGTAAATATCACATCCCTTATTGTTGGAAGAATACCCCAGTTTGAGTGTTTAAAGGTTTGAACCTCGGGCTTCTGCAATCTCTGGCAGTATGATTTTGGAACATAACATAAGACTAGAAAATTGTTTTCTCATCTCCATTATAAGATGATAAATAATGGAATTTTGAGATCAATTTCGTAATAATGATACATTGACTTTTCATCTAGCTATCTGTATTGCATATCTAACCATACATCTATAAAGATACCCATACTTCTTGACTCAAGCATTCATATATACCCAGAGTCTGAGTGTTCCAGATTGGCTTTCCCAGGAAGCAGAGGCAAGGAGGGAGTTTAGCATTCTTGGAATCAACATTTATCATGACAAGAGAGTGTAGAAAGATTGAGCAGAATGGTGGGCTAAAACACGCTGAGCATGTGTACATGTGTGCCCAAAATCCTGAGAAGAGAATGGAGGAGGAATTGTAGAGTGGCCATCTCCCTTATGAAGCGATTTCTCACTTTCTGTCTCTCTCTGGCGAGCACACGTGCCCTATAGTAAAAATGTCTCTAAAAAAAATATATTTGTATTTTTTATTCTAAGTAAAAGTAGAGGTACTTGACCAAAAGAATGAAACAATTTTGTGAATGTAAATATCACATCCCTTATTGTTGGAAGAATACCCCAGTTTGAGTGTTTAAAGGTTTGAACCTCGGGCTTCTGCAATCTCTGGCAGCATGATTTTGGAACATAACATAAGACTAGAAAATTGTTTTCTCATCTCCATTATAAGATGATAAATAATGGAATTTTGAGATCAATTTCGTAATAATGATACATTGACTTTTCATCTAGCTATCTGTATTGCATATCTAACCATACATCTATAAAGATACCCATACTTCTTGACTCAAGCATTCATATATACCCAGAGTCTGAGTGTTCCAGATTGGCTTTCCCAGGAAGCAGAGGCAAGGAGGGAGTTTAGCATTCTTGGAATCAACATTTATCATGACAAGAGAGTGTAGAAAGATTGAGCAGAATGGTGGGCTGGTTATGCAGTTATGGCAGTACCTTAGTTGACCTCATGGGGAGAATCCATGTTGGCGAGACTCTTCAAAGTATTCCTAATGTGACATGAGGTTTCTGCACTGTATGCTTTGTGTCTAGAAATCAATAAAGACATATTATCATAGCAGAAGACATGTCATAGGGAAAGTAATTTTAAGCTGAGTCAGTTCCTCAAGAGTGTTGATAATTTAAGAATTTTCTCTAAGAACTTTAATGTGGATAAGGTCTCCAAAACTGAAGAAGACACCCACACAGAGCAGTACAGTGTCATGACACAAAGAATGGTCAAGATATCCCAGCGTTTTAAAGAAACCCGCGTATCTCTTCAAACACTCATGCTGTGCATAGCAATAACTAGGGTTCAAAGTCTTTTTAACAAATTATCCTACTCCTTCAGTAAAATATGATGTGATGAGTTTAAGTTTCTTTAAGTTTAGTAATAGTCCAAATGCCTAAGAATTTATGAAGCCTAGGAGAATACTCCAGTGTCCTTCTGGAGAAACTCCTCTATGTCTTTGAGGAAGAAGTTTTTATAGACACACTACATTTTTCATTAAAAAATTAATGATTGTAATGGTTTTTTTATGGAATGAAATTCATAGATAATATAGCCTATCTATAAATATAATTTCAAAAGACCAATATGATACCGTAGCTGTAATATAAAGAGGAAATAAGTGGAAAGTAATTTATAATAAATTAACATGAATTTCAATACATAAATATTCAGGAATGACAAAATCAGAAAATGCAGCGAAGCAGTCAGATGTATGCACTAACAATCGACAGCTTCAAATACAGCCTTATCCAAGTATCTTGTATTGGAAAATCAAATACTACTAGGCGATTGCTATTGATGAATTGTTACCTGAAGCTGAAGACAATTCTAAGTAAATTCCTGAAGAGAACAAATTAAAATCTGTTTTCCACTCTGCTAGGATTTCTGTTTGATGAAAATATATTGTATACTAATCTGTAAAAAAATATGAGTTCATATATAATATTACTTAAATTTTTAAGTTTGTTTTATTATAGACATGTGTTTTCATCTTTATGAATATCTAGTAGGACATTAAAAATAAATACAGAACAAGGAACAATACCTTCTTAAGTGAGAATCATTGCAGGTTGCATTCCTTACCAATCCGTTAAATGTCAGTATTCCACAATCACTGGCATAAGCAAAAATGTTCCTCCTATCTGCTTAATGTCTCCATGGGCCAATAATATCCCAACTGAGCCATGCTCCAGAGCCCAGACTTGTCTGTTTAGCCATAAGCACTAAGTCTGTTTCTGGTTTGCATGTAAGAAATTGCTGTCAAGTCTCTGTATCCTATCTGTCTCTAAGAGGGTTAGGCATATTTATTCTCTACACCTATTATTTGTTAAGGAGTTTACTAAGCATCCCATTTTCCACTTGTATTCTCATTAAGCATGAAGTAATGATAATCAAATTGCTTGAACTTCTTGTGATTAGAAGGGTACTGCTCATGGAGACTAAGGTCCTGGTTTAAACCTTTACTTTTCTGCAATAGGTGCTCCATAATCAATAAGTCAAATAAACAATTTTCTTTGTCAATGTTCTGATCCTTTAATAAAAAATATTATCAATATGGTGGTAATTTTGAAAATTAAATAAAGCCATGGGCAGAAAATCCACAATTTGCTTAGTATGTGAGCTGTGTGTAGTTACTGATGCTAAAATCATAAACCATGATAAAACAAGAAATGGCCAGCTATACATATAGGTTGGGAATTGCCTAGATAGGATTGTTAGATGTATCTCTGGATAGATACCCACACTAATGGGGCTCATCTATAGAACTGAACAGATAGCATAATGTTGAGGGAGAGAAAAGTAGACCTTAACATTGCTGTTTGACTATGTCTAAATATTTCTTGCACCCTAACTTTTGCATATCATTAGTATGTCTCATAAGTGAAAGACCATATGATTTATCATCATTCATGGGATACCTTGGGAAGAAAGAGTATGCTATCAATAATTACAGTAGAAAAATAGGGATTAGCTAGGAAGACATCATGCCAATTACAACTCATTGTGTCTTTAAGCAGAAATCTTGTCTGACTATTCTGATGACAATGATTAAAAAAATCTTGACATAGTCAACATTCTTCTATTTACTTTTGTTTGTGTGTTTGTTTAGTTACATAGTTCATCAGATTTATTTTCTTTACACTAATTTATTTTTAGTTCTATTTTGACTTGCCATCATTGTTCTTATTTTTGTCATTTTATCGTCTTCTGATCCCAAAGATCAAAAAACTTCAAAAATCTACATATTTGGTGTTTTACTAGTTTTAGTAAATGGAGGAATATTTTATTGTTCACTTTTGGTATATGACATACAAACGATACAATTTTCAAAATTGTAATAAGGCATTATATTTATTTTAAACTCAAGCATAGATAAGCTTATTTTAACTTATTCATAATTTTTATTGCTATTACATTGATAATGAGAAGGCTATGTTAAAAGAAATTAGGATTGTTACTATTGCAACAAAATGCTATAAGTATTAGTCATATGGACACAAGTTAACATCTCTGCTCTTGTTTTTTCATGGCTACACACACCTGGGCAATTAGATTATTGTCAACTAGTATGAGTCCCTTCATCTGGAAAATGGAGATCACAATATCTACCTTCTAAAGTAGCTTAAAATAAATTTAAGACAGATGTCTATAGATAATTCCTTTAACATACAATGTCTTCATTCTTTTTTTGTGTACATCTTTTTTAACTTTATTTATTTATTTTAATTTGACCAGAGAGGGACAGAGAAAGACAGCAAACTGCAAGGTCCAGGACTCTAACCATGGTTGGCTATGTTGGAGTCCAGCACCCTTAACCACCACACCACCTGTCAACCCCAATGCCTTCATACTTTACATCTTAAACTATTAACAGTAAATGAAATTTATTTAAGAAAAATTATGATATAGGTTTGATATTTTTTCCTGCTACATACACTTGAAGAACTATTAGATTTTTTCCCACAAATTCAGTGACCATTTCACTTTTTAAGAATTATTTTATTTAACTATATTTATCAGTAGTATTTGTTTTAATTTGACCAGAGAAAGACAGAGAGAGAGAGAAAGAGAAAGTGAGAAACCAAGCTGCCAGGTTCAAGACTCTAACCACAGCAGCCACGTGGGAGTACAGCGTCTTTAACCACTAAGTCACCTGCCAGCCCTTCAGTGACCATTTCTATGCCAATAGCTTCCAGTTGTTTATCTTTAGAAAACTTTGTCTAATACTAAATTTCAGCACAATTTAGCCAACTCCATAATTCCCAAATTCTTCTTTCAGATCTGCTACCACCATAAATTTAACACACACAAAGTTAATGTTATGCCTCTCTCAAGCACTACCTTATGCAGCATTCCAAACCTCAGAATGATATCATTACTCTCTCTGTCCAAAAATCAGTCCTGGAATAGGTAACTCCTATTCCCCCCACCTTTACTGTTCTACATGTAGCTCATTTGTTTTTCTGTGATTAATCAAAGTTTATTTTCTTCTTTCTATTCATTTCCAAACTCATTCCCATTGTTTTTGCACAAAATGATTTTGTTTTTGTTTCCTGTGTTCCACTCTCCTGCATGACCACTACATTTCCAGTCACATTCTCTTAATCCCTCTTTGCTCATTGTGTCCAGAATGGTATTTCATAATGCCAGCACTTCTCTTCTGATTTCTTAAATCCCATACATGCAACAAGTTTTTTTTTCATGGCATGCAGTCTATAACTGACTCGTTCCCCTAATCTTGTGTTTTTCTGTCTACTCTGAACTAATTCTGTGATGAAACATTTATGTTTTCCCTCATTATGAAGGTGACAGACTCCTAATCTCTGGCTCCACATGTTATTTAATTTAACTTATTTCTTCACATCTCAACTATTGTCTCATTTCCTTACTAAGAGTGCCAGGAAAAAAAAATCAGGATACCCAGTAAAAACTGAATTTCAGACAAACAACAAGTAATATTCTAGTAGGTGTATACACTATACGGTATTACAGATGTAATCGTACTAAAAAAAAAAAAAAAAAAACTTGTACTTTTATTTGTTAAGTGTGATAACTCTCTCTTCAAGGAAGTTTTTCCTGAAAGCCCATCGAGATTACTCACCACAAGCATTTGTTATAAACATATCTAATGAGTACAGGAAGTGGGGCACTGCTCTGCAATACTGGAGTCATGTGGGAAGGTCCCTGGTTTGTGTCTCAAGGTTTGTGCAAACACACCAGGTGCTCCTCAAGCATGCCTATGATGGTGGCTTGTGACAGGGCTGTGGAAGGTTGATGACATGAAATCCTTTGGAGGGTGCTTCTCTCTCTCTCTCTGAATTTCTCTGTATATTTCATGAAGAAAACTAATAGACTTTAAAAAAAAATACAACTATCCTATCAAATATTTGATTATTTAATGTATTTAAATGTCTTTACTTGACAATAAAACTGTCAAGAATAAGCATTTGAAAACAGTGACATTCCTGTGGGTCTTTTTTTTTTTTTCTTTTTAGGTTTTTGCCATAGGGTGCATGCACTTGCTGGAAAGAAACAGAAAGACAAAGAGAGGGAAAGTGCGAAATCACCCCTCAGGGGAGATGGCCATGCTGCAATCTGTTCTCTCCATTCTCCTCTCAGGATTTCGAGCATGCATAGACACACACGGCATGATTTTCAAGCCACCAGGTCCAGGACTCCAAACACAGCCAGCACCTGGGGAAGTCCAGCACCTTCACCTTCAGCACTATGCCATCTGCTGTCCCACTGGAGATCTTTCAGCTTCCTAAATAAAGTTAAAAACCATCACCTGTATTAGCTGGATGAAATTGTAAATATAACTTTATGATTGTATATTAATTATTGTTTTCTTATGATTAATACTTTAAGTAATTTGATTGTGTATTATTTTTATTATTCATTTTGTAAGAGCACTGAAACTATGTAACTTTTTTTTTTTGGAGAGGTTTTTACTATAGAGTGCATGAGCTCGACAGAGAGACAGAGAGACAGAGAGACAGAAAGCGAGAAATCACCCCACAGTGGGGATGGCCACGCCGCAATTCCTTCTCCTCCATTCTCCTCTCGGGATCTTGGGCACACACGCACACATACCTAGCATGAGTTTAAGCTACCGGGTCTGGGACTCAAACCATGGTCAGGTACATGGGAGTCCAATGACATAGCCATTACACTAACTGCTGGTCCCAAAACTATGTAACTTTTAATGGTCCTTTTTTTTTTTTTTTTTTTAGAAGTTTATCCAGGCTTTCTAAGACATTATAAATGTTTTCTAGAGCCTATTTCAATGTTTTCAGGACATTACTATAAATGTCAAAAATATGCTCAATTTATGGACAAATGAATGCTCTTTTAAAATATATTAATATGAGGGCACTTCAAAAATTTATGTAAATGGGGAACCAACGGTTAGCATAATGGCTATGTCACTGGACTCCCACGTAGTCGACTGCGGTTCGCATCCTGGACCTGGTGGCTTAAAACTCACGCCGGGCACGTGTGCATGCATGCCCAAAGATCCTGAGAGGAGAATGGAGGAGAAGGGATTGCAGCGTGACCATCCACCCTGGGGGGTGATTTCTCGTTTTCTGTCTCTATGTCTCTCTCTGTCTGTCTGGAGAGCGTATGTGCCCTATAGTGAAAAAAAAAATTATGTAAATGGAATTAACGTACATCTTTAGTTTGATACACAACATTTTTGAAGTACATGCATAGTTTTTCCATAATATTAATGTTCTGTGAACTTTTTAAAGACTCCTTGATAGTGCTTCATCTTTGAAAATAAAACAGGGGTACTTGTGATTAAATTAAAAACTTGAACTCTGAATACCTATAAGTTAATTAAAATGTGATTTCAGGTGACAAATTTAAACTAACAGAGTAGGATTGTTTTCCGCTAAACAGTTTTTCTCTCATGTGTACCATGACTCCCCCTCGAGTCTACTTTCTCAGCATGATCACTGAGAACCTTTGCCTGATTAACACATGATCTTGGTGCACAAGGATAAAATACGTCTTTCATAAATGTAAAAAAATTCTAAAATTGCAGCGTTCTTTCAGGCTTATTATAGACCAACCAAGAAGAATATCTATACTGGCTCAATTGATTGATCTTTGTAATCGATTGTGATTAGTTTGATGTTCTACTATAGGAAGAAGAGAAACTATATTTAGGAACTAAATGATTTATTAAAATGCATCTTGGTATTTATTTGTTTAATTATACTTGTTAGTACACTGACCAAAATAGGGATAAGACAACCACAAATTCTGTTCTTGAAGGAATGAAAATAAGCTTTGACCAAATAGATAGGTTCTTGTTCATCAACACAATGGCCAAAGATAAGAAAAACTAGAAATTGAGCTTAGAAGAAGGAAACACTGACTCCATTTTTATCAGCTACAAAGTGGAAGCTGTAACTTATATTTAATAAAGTATTTCCTCCACACAATAACAATGAAGAAAGTCAACAGTATCAATTGGTTCAAAAACAATTATAGTTTTAGACCATGAATTTTAAATCATTATAACTAGTCTCAAACACATCTTTATTAATCAAAATAGGAATCATTACAATCAATCATTATTTTTGCCAATGAGAAGTAACTGTTTTTATTCTCATAGCATAAAAATCTATCCTCTGGGATTCGATGAACTTGTGGAAAGTATCTTTTGCATCCTGCTGATTGTAAAAGCAGTTTTCTCACAAAAAGTTGTCAAAATGCATGAAGAAGTGATAGTCAATTGATGAGAGGGCAGGTGAAAGTGGCAGTTGAGAGAAAACATAGCACAATCTATTTAACTTTTTTATTTTTATTTTTATTTTTTGCGAGAGAGACAATTTTGCTATAGAAAGTGTGGACTTGCCAAAGACACAGAGAGAGACAGGTAGATAGAAATCAAGAAGTCACCCACTGGGAGTATGGCCACCTCACAATCCCTTCTCCTTCATTCTCCTCTCAGGATTTTATATACACGTGCGCATGCACCCTACATGAGTTTAAGTCACCATGTCCAGGAGTCAAACCACAGTTGACTACGTGGAAGTCCAGCGACATAGCCATTATGCCATCTTATGGCCCTTCATTCAATCTTTAATGCATTGATTGTATAATATGCTGTCAGGCTTGTCGTGGAGAAGAATTAGATACTTTATGTTAACCAAGATCAGGGAAACTGCAGTTTTTGATGCATCTCACTGATTTGTTGAGCACACTTCTGAGGTGTAATGGTTTTGCCAGGCTTCAGAAAGCTGTTGTGGATCAGACCCCACAAAACAATGACTATGACCTTTTCTAGTGCAAACTTGGCTTTGAGAAGTACTTTGGAGCTTCTCAGTCTAGCCATTGAGATAGTCATCATCTGTCATCATATAAAATCCACTTTTTGTAGCATGTCACAATCTGTTTGAGAAAAGGTTTATTGCTGTTGAAAAGAATAAGAGATGTCACTTCAAACGATGATTTTTTAAAAATTTTCAGTTAGGTCATGAAGGACCCACTCGAGCTTTTTTTACCTTTCCAATTTGATTCAATGACCAATGACACTAAAATGGTCAACATTGAGTTCTTCAAGAAAGTTTTCTTTGCATTCAGAACTAGGTTAAATATTTGATACAAGAGGTCGAACTTTTGGCCCACCTTGGCTTCTGACATCTCTTCCTCAGATTTAATTGAACAACTAAAGGCCATTTTAGAATTATTAATTGGTCTAATTTCAATATCATTGTGTCTCAAGAAATAAGGAGGCCTGAGGACAGGAGTAAAATAGGGGTATATCCAGTTAATGGAGCAGTCAGAACACACACATTTGTCAATTAAGTATGCCATCTTGTGTGGGCTAGTTTAGTGATTGTCCAAAACAATGGCAATATTAATTGTAAAGGTCACTGATCAGAGCTAACTCCATAGCAGTGGCACTGTGTTAAGGTGAATTTGGATCCCACATGGACACAATGATTCAAATACCCATCCTAGTCAGCCTGAAATATGTCAGGCATGCATGAAGCCCAAGATTTGATTGGCTGGATGGCTAGAGGAAGGGGATCACAGCATGACCTAATCCTGTGGAAGGTACACCTCTTCCTCTCTCTTGTCTCTCTTTTTTGTATGCATACACAAACTCTCATGAAGAAAAGGAAAAAAAGTAAAGAAAGATTACTAATTCCAGATCATCATATCAGATAAAATAGTAATAAAGGAATAAAGGAATAATATGAATAAAAGAATAGAAATAAAAGGAATAAAGAAATAATAAGGAAGGAAGTAGAAAAGTTTTCTGTCTCTCTTTCTCTTTCTCTCTGTCTTTCCATGTTCTTTCAGACCTACCTGCTTTTCTCAGTTTTTTTGCTATTTAGCACCAGAAGCTAGATAGACACCAGCCAGATGCCCCTGGACTTTCTAGGCACCATAAGTGTAAGTCAAATAAACCTCTATTTGCCACAAACTACTCAGCCTCAAGTATTTCTGTTTAGCAATACAATAACAAACTAATACTGGGTGTGAATTTAATGAGATAAATTATCTCTTCAAGGCATGTTTTTGACATGACATTGATATAACATTTCTTCTATTATAGAAACATTTCTATTATAAGATACATTATTTCCCTGCCTAGAATCATTAAATACTAAAGGAATTACTTTTTTAATACTTTGGCCAAATAAATATTGTTTCATTGATATAAAAGAAAATATTACTGGGATTGGCAGGTAGCTTGGTGGTTAAGGTGCTGGAATTCTATATGGCCAACCACAGTTTGAGTCCTGGACCTGGCAATTTGTTTTCTCATTTTCTCTATCTCTTTTTTTGTCTCTCTCTAGTGAGCATATGTACCCTATAGAAAATTTAAAAGTAATAGCAATAAATTAAATAACAATTATTAAAAAAGAAAAAAAAATATTATCATTTTTCAAAATTTATATCTAACACTCTTCAACTTTAGTTTGGTAAAGCAATTTAAAGCTTTCTTTATAAAACAGAAATATTAAAATTCTTTTGCATATCACTAGAAAGTTTTGTGTAATCCAATGGAAACATTTGTGTTATATAATTAAACTGAATTGTCAATATTATTTTAATTGCATTCATTCTTCCCACATGGTGAACTTTAACATTGACTACCTAGCTAGAACGTCCTGAACTGATTTTATACTAAAATCAAATTAATTATAATTATATTGTCAAGGTCTCTTATCATTTTCATTTTCTTGATACATCAAATTTGAAAATAACCAGTTAAATACCTTTGAGGAAAAACTGTTCAAAAGGAAATTTTTATTTTATATCATTTCTTATTTACAATATTGACTTTCTATTCTTACATAAAGCTTTAAAAATATCATTAATGGTACAGTTTTGACCCAACTTATTTTCCTTTGTCTATCTCAGAAGTTACTAACAGGCTGTTTTCAGATAGGCTGCAACTTCCTGTACTTGATCCTTTGAGTACACTCTCTCTGAAATGACTCAGAAACACCAAGAGATTAAAAAAAAAAATCCTCAAAACTGATAATGATTAGAGGACAAATACTCCTTTTTTTTTTTTTTCCACATTTTGATGATTCTCAGACATGTCCCAGGTGTTCAACTTCAACTGGCCAGATCAGTAACCTATCCATTCATATTATTTCTTGCTTTTTTTACTTTATTGTCTCTATTTCTGATTACCTCACAGTTCTTTCTTAGGTTGCTTTTCAATCAGCAGGCCCAAATCCTTTTCTCAGGGTCTGTTTTATTTAATTTTTTTTGAAGAGGTTTTTGCTACAGGGTGCGTGTGCTCACCAGACAGACAGAAAAAGACAGAGACAGAAAGCAAGAAATTACCCCCCAGGGAGGAGGCCACGCCAGAATCCCTTGTCCTCCATTTTCCTCTCGAGATCTTGGGCATGCACACAAATGTGCCCGGCATGAGTTTTAAGCCACCTGGTCCGGGACTCCCACCTGGGAGTCCAGCAACATAGTCATTATGCTAACTGCTGGTCCTATCAGGGTCTGTATTTTTAAAGCAGAACATTGGTTCTGACATATTTTTAGTTGACTTCAGCCATTCAAAAGCATAAACTTGACCCTATCCAATAGATAAAAATTTGGGATGACTTAGTGATCCAATATGTACTGCACAACTGAAGCTGGATCTATATAGAAGACAGCAAGTTGGGTCTCCTTGTTCACTGTACAGAGTGAGTGTAAACACTCATGCTTCTTTTTTTTTTTTTTTTGAGCGGTTTTTTTCGCTTTCG
>NW_006160173.1:867063-870989 GCF_000334495.1 Tupaia belangeri chinensis
TTTCGCTATAGGGCACGTGTGCTCGCCAGACAGACAGAGAGAGACATAGAGACAGAAAGCAAGAAATCACACCCCCTCCCCCCCGGAGGGATGGTCACGCCGCAATCCCTTCTCCTCCATTCTCCTCTCGGGATCTTGGGCACGCACGCACACACCCGGCGTGAGTTTTCAGCCACCGGTTCCGGGACGCGAACTGCGGTCGACTATGTGGGAGTCCAGCAACATAGCCATTACGCTAACTACTGGTTCCCAACACCCATGCTTCTGAGTAACTAGATAAGTTGGAGAAATCATGACATGAGACCCTGTTGAGGGTTCTCTTTTTTATATCTTTTTCCCTATCATGAAAGAAAGAAATTCCAAAGCTTTTAAGAAAAAAGATATTTAAGAGGCATGTGGGACCACATCAATGTGCTAACATACTTATAGCATTAAGATAGAGGTTATTAATCAGAAAGAAAGAACCTTAATAAGATTAAATGATAATTCTCAGAAAGGATGGAAGACAGAAGGCACATCGAAGAGCTAAAAAACGAACAAATAAACAGAGAAACACAAAGCACCTAAAAAATTGTGGACCAAAAATTCTATATCGAGTACAACTGTCCTACAAATCTAAAGAAGAAATTAACACAGTCCTAGATAAACAGTATTTGAGAATGTTCATTGCTCATAGATCTGCCCTATAATAAATTCTAAAAGTAGTCACTCAGGATAAAATAAGTGGCATTAGACAGTAACACTATTTTAAATGAAAAAAAAAAAAGAAAATCAACAAAGGTAAATACTTAAGAAAATATAAAAGATAATATTAAGGGGGCCATCATGTAGCTTACAGGTTAAGGTGCTGGATCCCACATGTATGACCATCCCTCCTGGGGAGTGATTTCTCATGTGACCTCTCTCTTTTTCTCTCCATCTCTTTCTGGTGAGCAGATGAGCCCTGTAGCAAAAGTAAAATAATAATAATTTTTTAATATGTTATCCCTTTCATTTTATGTAAAATACAACTACAGAAAATAAATATACAAATTTATCTTTATTGGCATATAATAAAAATGTACTTTGAGACAATGTCAAAATAAAAACAGTGGGAGAGCTATAGAAACAAAGATAATTAAAAGTAACATGGCATTAACATAAATAGTTAAAGAATAAGATATTAATAGTAATCACCAGAAGAACCACTAATATAAATAAACAAACAAACAAACAAATAAATAAATTTAGTTTAAAGAAAGGAATTTAGGGGTCAGCATGTGGCATGAGGTGAAGGTGTGGGGTTCCCATGTGGCTTGATATTTATTCTAGGCACATGTGTATGTGTGCCCCAAATCTCAGGAAGAAAGTGGAGGAGAAGGTCATCTGCCCTAGAGAGCATAATTTCACACTTTTCATCTCGCTGTCTCTCTTGATTGCATGCTCTCTATGGTAAAAACCTAAAGTAAATAAGTAAATTTAAAGATATTAAAACCGTTAAATAATTCCTGCTTTTTTTAAAAGTAATGCCACAATTTGTAGAGTGGCATGCATGTTCCAATGAGTGCACATGCCCTACAGCAAAATAAAAACAATTTAAAAATTTTATAAAAAAGGAAATAAAGGAAAGCAAAAATGAAGACACCAAGGAACAAAAAATGCGTGACATAAAGCAAACGAATTGCCATATGACTGAAGTAATTATTTTCTTATCAGTAATCGTGTTATACAAAAACTGATTAAATTCTTCTATGAAAATTTATACATTGGTAATATAAAGAGAAAATAGGATTTAATTAATTTATCTCTACATGGGACTAATTTTACATTTAAAAACACTATAAGTTGAAAATGGAAGGATAAAAACATAATTTGTGCTAATAGCAACTGAGAGATGTACTGACTATACTACTGTCAGACCAAATAGACTTAAAGATAAAAGTGCTCCTAAAGACATAGAAGGACGTTATAAAAAAGAGAAAAGGGCAGTGGAGAGAATGAGAAAAAAAAAAAATAAGATAACAGCATACAGAAAAGACCATACAAACATTAAATTCTCTCTGCTGCAGTACCTTTCAGCTTTACATATTAAAAAGTATGTTGTATACAAATCTAAGTCATTGCTAAAATGTGCTATACTAACTAGTGCTAGGTAGAAATAAATGCAGTTGACATTAAAGAATTAATCTCACATTTTACATTTGGGTAATATTCTCAATAAATGAAACAGGAAATTTGAGTGAGATACTCATTATCCATTTATATCTTCTTGTTAAATGTGTATTACTTATATTATTGTATATAGAAATTACTATTGATGTGAAAGTTGCAGAAATCAAAAAGAAACCATATAGCTTTTTTGCATGACTGCAGTAGCTTGTGAACTATAAATTACTAACTATAAATTACTACCAAAAAATCTTAATAATCCAAAACACTATTAAGTATAAGCAGTTATTAAATTACTCTTGCACACATCCTAAGACAAAAAACTCTACAGTAAATAAATAAATAAATAAATAAATAAATAAATAAATAAAATTGTAAAAATAGTGAGACCAGCAGATTTCGTAATGGTTACATCCCTGAACTCCCATGTAGTTGACCATGGTTTGCATCTTGGACACGCTCGGCGTGTGTGCGTGCATACCCAGAATCCCAAGCAGAGAATGGAGGAAAAGGAATTGTAGTGTGGCCATCCCCTCTGGGGGTGATTTCTTATTTCTGCCTTTCTGTCTTTCCAATAATTCCCTTGGGAAAGCATACAAATGACAAAAAGTGTGTAAATGACAAAAAATGAAAAAGTGTTCAATATCACTAATCATAAGAGAAATATGAATCAAAACCACAATGAAATATCACTTTACCACAATTAGAATGAGTATTATTTTAAAAAAATGAAGAATAACAAGTGCTAACGAGGTTGTAGAGGAAAGGGAAACTTTATGTACTGTTGATGGAATTGTAAATTAGTAGTCACTGTGAAAAACAGTACGGAGGTTCATCAAAAAAAAAAAAAGCTAATAGAATCACCTTTAATACCTCTATTGAACCTATATCCACAGGATAGACAATCTAATGAATAGATGTCTGCAGATCCATGTTTACTGCACCATTATTTTTAATAGCAAGGACAATTGAATTAATTAACCCACGAAGTGAATAGATAAAGGCAATGTGGCATATTTACACAATACACAAGGCCAATCAAAGTGAATTCTTGAGACAAAATGGATAAACCTATAAGATACAATGATATATGAAATAAGCCAGACTGTGAATGACAAATACTGTGTTTCCTGACACCAAATAGTGTGCATCCTCACTCAGTGGAATCTGGAAGACTCAATAGCATAGAGGTAGAGAGAATAATGGTGGATACTGAAAGACAGATAAAAGGGGTGGTTGGAAATGAGAAGAAATTGGTTAAAAGACACAAAAGTGCATCTAAAAAAGCTGAATAGTTTATAGAATTGTGTACCACTTAAAAGCATATTTGTGATAATTTAAAAAACAATAGAGCAAATTTTGAATGAGCTCAACATAATGTAATAATAAGAGTTGGAGATAGTGAATATATATATATATATATATTCTTGATTTATTACATACTTTACATGCTTTGAGAACCATATTGTACCTCATAAAAATGTATAATAATTATATGTCAGAAGTTACGATGCATATTATTTAATAAATAAATAAAAAGTACCTACAAAATTTAAAAATATATGTGAGGATGGGAATCAAGACAGAAAAGAAAGAAGAAAAAACATGAAAGGGACACAAAAATGGAAAATGATCTGTTGATGATAATGTGTATGGTAATATCTTTAAATGGAATAATGTACTCTTCATTCATGCTGGGAAAAATCATTTGTATGCTGTAATGATTAACAGTGATTGAATGTATAAAAATAATAAAATATATATAATTTCATAAAATA
>NW_006160173.1:871061-871520 GCF_000334495.1 Tupaia belangeri chinensis
ATAAATAAATAAATAAATAAATAAATAAATAAATAAAGTTAAATAAAATAATTCTAAAAAATGTATTGACATTTCTCCTCCTAACACATTCTACTGAATCACCCGATCTAAAAAAAATTCTTCTTAGGTGGACCTTGCAAGTGCTTGCACATCAATGTTTATTGTGGCACTATTCACAATTGCTAAGTCATAGAACCAACCCAAATGCCCCCGCTTGGAGGAATGGATTGAAAAACTATGGCACATGTACTCTATGGAATACTACTCAGCCATAAAAACCAACAAAACCCTGACTTTTGACAGAAAGTGGAAGAATATGGAAGATTTACTGCTGAGTGAAGCAAGCCAGGCTATGAAGGAGAGACATTGTATGTCTCCACTTAATACATACCGAGTGTCTGCACTCTATGACTGAAACTGATTGACCTAAGGTTGTACAAACACAAGAGATGGGGGTGA
>NW_006160173.1:871566-873597 GCF_000334495.1 Tupaia belangeri chinensis
ACATTTGGAGAAGGGATACGGAGGTAGAACATTGACGGGATGGGGAGGTGTGGTGTTATCAGTTGAAGATATTTTGATCAACTGGACTGGGGAGAAATGTTCACATATTGAAATGCTCACATTGTAAGCTAAACAATGTGATTGAATGTATATATACAAAAATAAATAAATTAAATAAAAAATATATTCTTACTACTATTTTAAAAGTAATTCTTATAAAACTAATGAAAATATATTTCATTTGTTTCTTTTAAAATGTAAACAAAATTAATCTTATTTTTGTAAATGTTTTTACTTTTAGTTTAAGACACGTGATGAACTGTTTTTGTTTTGTTTTTAATTTGCCAGAGGGTGCCTGCATTCACTAGAGATACAGAGAATGAGAGGGAGGGAAAAAGAGAATGAACTCCTCAAATGTGTCATGGTCACGCTGTAATCCCTTCTCCATCTTGAGGGGATTGGGGCACACACACAAATGCCCAGTGTGCTTTTCAAGCCACTGGCCCTGATATTTGAAACACATGTGAAATTAAACTACTGAACCCTACTTATCCTGCAGGCCACAAGACTAGCCCAAACAGAGTGATCATTTTTTTTTTTTGTGGGGGGGGAAGAGGTTTTTGCTATAGGGCGTGTGCGCTTACCAGACAGACAGAGAGAGACAGAGAGACAGAAAGCAAGAAATCACCCTCCAGGGGGAATGGCCACACGACAATCCCTTCTCCTCCATTCTCCTCTCGGGATCTTGGGCACGCACACACATCTGCCCAGCGTGAGGTTAAACCACCGGGTCCGGGAAGCGAACTGCGGTCAACTACATGGGAGTCCAGCGACATAGCCATTATGCTAACTGCTGGTCCCAGAGTGATCGTTTTTAAACAAAACCAAATAACTGTGAGGCCAGTCAGTGGCATGGTGGTTAAAGCAGCTGAATGCCATATGACTGATTTTGGAGTTTAAGACCCAGACCTGATGGCTCAAAGACCACCCACCATGGGGGCACTTTCTCACCCTTTCACCCTTTCTCTGTCTCTACAGCAAGTACTTGTGCTCTTTGGTGAAATTTTTCAAAAAGAAAAAAAAAAAGCACAGAAATAAATCCTCTGGTGTTAATTGACTTTTGAGTTCTATTGCAACTAACTTTGTATAATTATTGTCTTTCCAGAACTATAATAAACAGATCAAAAACATAAAAATAAGGGTAATTTTCAAATCAAGGATTCTCCATGAGAGACAGTTCCATAACAATTATTGATTACATATGAATTTGTTGCATTTTTTATGCAAAACAGATGAGTGCAATTTAGACAAACTTTATAGAGTTAATTTCTTCTTGAACTACTCTGTTGAAAATGTTTTTATAAGATATTAAAGAAGTACGGTAACATATTTACAGAAGATATAAAATGAATATCAAAAATATTAAAGGATTATTTAACTATTACAAATAACAAACAAAAATTTAGAACTTTTTTTTGTTATATTTCATTGTGATTCTACTTTAATATGCCTTAAAAATATCACTATAGTGGCCAGCAGGGGACATGGCGGTTAGGGCGCTGGACATGGCTGATTGCAATTTGAGTCCCAAATTTAGTAGCTTGTTTTCTCACTTTCTCTCTCTCTCTCTCTCTCTCTCTCTCTCTCTCTCTTTGTGGTAAACACAAATGCCTTATAGCAAGTTTAAAAATAATAATAATAATAATAATTAATAAAACTAAATAATTCTTTTTATCTCTAAATTTATTTTTTACATTAATTCACTATACATCATTACAACATACCAATGAATTTTCCATCCAAAGTACACTGTATATTGACTCAATCAAGCACATCAACATACATGTTATCAGCAAATAATTTTCCAGGTCTTATGTCTTGTATACTTTGTTTTGCCAACCTTGATTCCCTATCCGTCACCCTCTGCCATGTCCTACCCTCCTCCCACATTGTCTCTGGTATCCATGGTTGCTTTCTATGCCTTCCCCCCCCATTTAATTGATTTGCTAATGAACTTAATTAGTCTAAATA
>NW_006160173.1:873904-890651 GCF_000334495.1 Tupaia belangeri chinensis
TGGTAATTTCAAGAAAAGCAGTTTTGAACTGGTAATGATATTTCCTTGAAACGTAAAGCCTAGAAACAGGTTAGTATTCTGTTCAAATAGTAGGTACATGAACTTATCGACAGCTGAAGACAGGACAAAAATTCTTTAAAACTGGACAACAAAGCTTATAAGAAAAGCAGCAATATTTCAGTCAAGTCGCTGAACGTTGTTTCAATTCAGTCTCATGTACTTAATCTTTCTTCTGTTGAGGTTCAATCTTCCAGATTGAATTCTGGGATATAATATTCATCTGCATACATTGTCCCTACAGTTAAGTTGCCCATTTTCTTAGTTTTTGAACTCTTATTTCTGTGTGTCTGTATTAAATTTTACTGACAGCACTCCCATAAGAACTTCTTGGAGATCTGGTCTGGTGCTGGTAAATTCTTTCAGGTTTTGTTTATCTGGGAATGTTAGTGTGTTTTCTTCCCAAATGAACAATAATCTTGCTGGGTACAGTATTCTCAGTTGAAATTACTTTTCCCTTAATGCTTTGAAAATATTTTCCCATTCTTTTCTCGCTCGCATTGTTTCCGATGACAGATCTGCTGTTAGCCTGATGGGATACCCTTTGTAGGTAACTTGCCGTTTTTCTCTTGCCAGTCTTAGTATCTTATCTTTGTCTGTGGTTTTGGTCAATCTGGCTATAATGTGTCTTGGAGAAGATCTTCTTGTGTTGATTCTATTCAGGGTCCTCTGTATTTCTTGGGACTGAATCTTTGAGTGTCTCTCTAGGTTTGGAAAGTTTTCTTGCAGGATCTCATGGAATAGATTATCAATGCCCTTATGAGTCTCTTTGCCTTCTGGGATGCCTATTAATAAAATGCCATTGTTATCTTCATACATTTCATATGGAAATGGAATGGAGCAAGGATTTTATTTTTAAAATGCAACAAATCCCTTCATAGCGGACATTTTAAAGAAAAACTAGCTAAAAATATGAAGTGCTCAAAATGAAAGTATGTAAGGAAAATAACAAAAGATCCTATTGTGATATGTAGCAAAAGGATAAGAACAGTAATAGGAGATTGTTAACTGTTTTAGTTAAAAAGATTAGAAATAATTTTAATAACTAAGTGTGTCAGATAGAGCAAAACACTGGTCCAAGTAGTAATATTCAAAAATAGTTATAATAATTTAAATAATTTCCAAATGTAGGCTCTTAGATTTTTCTTTTTTTTTCTTTTTTTCTCCCCTTAGCTTTTTGCGGTAGGGCATGTGCACCTGCTGAAAGGAGACAGAGAGGGGGAAACTGAGAAATCGCCCCCTGCAGGAATGGCTATACTGTACTCCCTTCTCCTTTGTTATTCTCTCAGGATCTCGGGCATGGAGACACATGAGTCTAGTGTGATTTTCAGGTTGTCAGGTCCGGGACAAGAAACATGGTCAGTTGTGGTAGTCCAGAACCTTAATCACTATGCAACTTGCAGACCCCAACTCTTAGACTTTTAACTACACTATAATTTAGAATACAAAAAGAAAAGTTTTTTAAAAATGGTAAAATTATACCAAAGATTATTTAAAAATGAAATGTGAAATTTTCTAGTTAAGCATTTCAGTTTCTTTTCTCACAGATGTGTAACAAATTGCTATTAATTGGGTCGTTGGAAAAGTCATGTCATATTTTCTATGCAAAAATGTACCATGGCTTTTCTGATGACCCAAGAGAAAGAAACAAAAATATGTTATAAAATAACAAATGCATATATACAAATGCACAAGACATCTGGCATAAATATTTTTGATTTATGCTAACTCCACATATAATTGCCAGATATGATTCTCTTAAATGCTAAAAAGCTACAGAAGATTGTCAATACAAAAATGTTCTCAAAAATTGCAAATGCTCTGAAGGGCTAATAATGAGCCATAAGAATAAATGTTACACATTTTTTTTAGTCATATCAAGTGTTCTAATGAGATACCCTGGGAATAAAGTTGAGGCTGAGCTTTATAACTCCTTTATTAACGAAATAAGAGAAAAATAAATAGGACATTATTTTAAATCTTAAATTTTGTCAAATTAGGATCTGTTTATACAGAAAAAGTTTGCGATGAAATCTAACCTAGATATAAATAAGGCACTAAGTGACAAAATGTTAACAAACTTATATTGGCTTCATCTGACTTTCTGTAGAATCATAAATAAAATCAAAATTTATTTCACATGTTTTTCTTATTAATGAATGTTAAATCAGTGTCTGTTGTTCAATAGATATGATGGAGCCATATATTATTAAATCATTTTAGAATCTCACTTGCAATACTCTTATTTGCTTATTTGAACATAGTCTCTTTTTAGAGGCTGATCGAAGATAGTGAGGAGTATATTTTTACTGAAGTTCATGAGTTCTTCATGCTGTAATGAAAGCACACATTTTTTTCTCCAAAGAAAAAGTAGAGATGAACAAATTACGTTAATTAACAAAAGGATATAGTACATTTATTTTTCATTGGCTTGGCAAATAAAATAAATATTAAAAACTGGGATATTAAATACACAATTTTTGGAGCTAATCTATACACAAGACTAGGTATGCTATGTGACAGGTACTCCTTACACACTGAATTATTTTACTCCTTACAAGTACACAATGAGATAGGTGTCATAGCAATAACCGTCATTTTATATATGATACAGTGTAAATACAGGAATGTTACATGGGCTAAGATTATTCAGCCAGTTGGTGAGAATTAGCATATAAACTCAAACAATCTAGTTGAATAGTCTGTGCTCATAATCAATATACTGGGTAGTCTTCTTTTAAATATTTTCATTATCCTTTCTTTTTATTTTAATTTTTTTCCTTTAAAAGGAGGTTATGTGCACTCACCAGAGGGGAAAAGAGACACAGAGAGAGAAAGCACTACCTCAATGGGGTATGGTTATACCACAATCCCTTCTCTGCATTTCTCTAATCTGTTGAGATTTTGGACACACATACATACATGCCCAGCATCTTTCTCAAGCCCACCAGGCAGGATGTGACATTCAGATGATCATTAAGATACAGCTTCCTCAAACACTGGGCTATGCCAGACTATTATTGCCCTTTCAGATTGGGCAAGCACAAATGAGTTCTTGAGTATATGCAAAGTAAATACATAATTAGAGCTCAAACATTATTTTTCTTCTTTTTTAAGGCCAGAGAAACATATGTGTTTGATATGTGTGTGTGTGTGTGTGTGTGTGTGTGTGTGTGTGTGTATAGATAGATGATAGATGAGAGAGAGATAGACGAGAGAGAAAGAGAGAAAGAGCACCCCAGCAGGCTAAGGCGGTAGATGTCCATTATTCCTCTACCTTTCTATCCCATCAGCATTCTGTGCATATATCCAAGGGCCAGTATGTGCCCTGTGTTTACAAGAGAGATAGAGAGACAGAGATAGAGAGACAGAAAGACAGAGAGAGGGAGAGAGGGAAAGGGACAAAACACGTCCCTGCCCAAAAGGACCTAGCCACACCACTATCTATTCCCCATTTCTCCAACCAGTCAGCATTTGGTATGCACACATTTGGTATGGTTTTCAAGCCACTTAACTGGGATTCAGACTATGTTCTCCCCTATGGACTCTGACTTCTGCATAACATTTAACCCCTGCACTAACGATCAATCCTAGGCAACCATGAATTTAAACAGAGAATTCCTCCTGTCTTACTGAGGCTGCAATTTCTCTGAATTCACTTAAGCTATGTAATAATCATTCACCTCTAGAATACAACTTCTACTGTAGAGAGCGAGGCTAGGTTGGGTGGCTAAAGAGAGCTTTTGATAGGTCTGGAACTTCTCAAAGGAAGAATCCATATAATTATGTAGAAAAACATACATTAACAACAGGTTCCAAATACAGTCTAATGGGCTGCCACTTTTAGGTAAAGAAGTAAAGAAATTCCTTATGAATTTGCATTTCATGCTTCTATTTTGCATTCAGGAAAACCTAGGTAAGGCCAACAGGTGGTGTGGTGTTTAAGGAACTGAACACTCCCACATGGCTGAACATGGTTTGAGTCCTGGATCTGGTGGCTTGTTTCTCACTTTCCCTTTCTCTCTCTTTCTGTCTGGTCAAATTAAAATAAATGAATGAATAAATAAGAATTTTTAGAAAAGAAAATCAAGCAGTTAAAGTATATTTATTCCCTTTCTCTTTCGTTTGCTTCCTTTCTTTCTTCTGTCTTTCTTTCCTCCCCTTCCTTCTCTCTCTCTCTCTCTCTCTCTCTTCTTCTTTGTTTTAACTTGGAATAGTTTCCTATTGAAGTATCAAGTTTTTGAGCATTTACAACTATCTTGAAAAATGTAGGTAATTATATGGACTCTAAATAGAGTAGCTCTTGCTCATCTAATAATATTTCCTTTTTCTAATTCTTCAGAGTGTTACAATCATATATCCAATTTTCACATTTTAGCTATGTAAAAATTTTCACTGGCTGATAAGTGAGTGCAATATATTAATACAGCACAATATTTTCATCTTTAAATAGTAATAAAATGGTATTTAGAATATCAATTTCTTGGGACCAGCAGTTAGCGTAATGGCTATGTGGCTGGACTCCCACAGAGTCGACCGCGGTTCGCGTCCTGGACCCGTTGACTTAGAACTCACACCGGGTGCGTGTGGGTGCCCAAGATCCCGAAAGGAGAATGGAGAAGGGATTGCGGCGTGACCATCTCCCCTGAGGAGTGATTTCTCACTTTCTGTCTCTATGGCTTTCTCTGTCTGTCTGGCGAGCGCACACACCCAGAGTGAAAACCTCTCAAAAAAAAAAAAAAAAAAACTCACGCCAGGCACGTGTGTGTGCGTGCTCAAGATCCCAAGAGGAGAATGGAGGAGAAGGGACTGCATTGTGGCCATTCTCCCTGGGGGGGATTTCTCACTTTTTGTCTCTCTGTCTCTCTCTGTTTCTGCAGAGTCCAGATCCCCTATAACAAAAACCTCTCAAAATAAAAAAAGAGAAAGATTGTCAATTTCTTAAATACCTAGTGTACTGTGCTCTGAAATTCAAAAAAAATGAATAATCTAAAATCTTAACTCCAAAAGTTAGTAAAAAAAAAAAATACTAAAAATATCTTTGCCAAGGTGATTTTTGTTGGAATTAGAAGCATGTACATTTTATACAATAAATAAAGAATAATAATTTCACCTTAGGCTATAATAATGTTTCAAACGCATCACTAAACAAGTTTAAGGTGGCTTAGATTCTAGAAAAATAATCCCATTTAAAACTTCATTAAATATATATGTGTGCTGAGGATATGTATTACTATTAATAGCTGAATTTTTATTTTTTTAAATTTTTTGATCCAGCACTATTTTTCATTGTTGTTAATTATATTGAAATATGTGAATCAGCCCAGCCATGAAAATAAGCAATGAACCATGCATTTAAGATCCAAAAGAAATGAGGGCAGCTTAATGAAAAGCAGGTAAAAGGCCTCATGAGAATAAGGAAGTAGGTGGAATGAAACACTTAATGCTTGCTTCTTCTCTTATCTAGAGCTCTTTATGTTGGTGTTGACGGGAATCTGTAGAGGGATTCTGAAGGTATCTGGTGCAAGGAAAAACCAATGCTTTCTCAATTTTTTTGAAGAATTATTTTATTTAACTTTGTTTATTTCTTTCTTTAATTTGACCAGAGTGGGAGAGAGAGACAGAGAGAGAAAGAGAGGGAGAAAGCCAGCTGATCTGGGACTTGAACCACAGTCGGCCATGTGGGAAACCAGAGCTCATAACCACCATTCCACATGCTGGCCCCTGTTTTTTCATTAAAAAAAAATATATATATTAAAACTTTGACTATTTAAAGACAAGCACAAGAGCCTATATGAACAATTGCAATGAGAATTTTACTAATCAAGTCATACTTCTTCAAAATTACTACTATACTTACTTCGGACTTTACAACATTTTGTAGACAAGAGCAGGATGTGGTGGTTAAGGCACTAAACTCCTACCACAAGGCCAACAGCAGTTTGGTTCCTAGACCTGGCAGCTTGAGAATCATGCTAGGAAGTGATTTTTCTTATATATAACTAGTGGCTAAACCTACATGAAAAGGGTAAAACCAGATTCACTATTTTGAGAAATCATTTGGGATGAATACATGTGGAAGACAAGAAGACAACTCTAACCTCAGGTTTGAAACGTCACCCAACATTTTTTACCTTATGCATATTACGGAATGTGACTAGAGGAACTGATGGGTGGTGGTGTCATGTGAAATTTAAATTTATAATGCTTCTTTTAACTAATAATCTCAGTCTTAAAGATAAGCTGTCACACAGAACATAATAGGGTACTCATAAGCAAGAAGATAATAGAGTTCTGAATACATATAAACTAAGATTCATTTATAATTTGTTGGCCTCTATGTAGCATATATTTTTTTCAACATGATATCATTCATAAACATAGTATAATGCAAATTTTTTCCCCAGAGAAAGGATTTGATAGTATTAAAAAGTCCTCAACATAACAAATAAAAACAAATTTAAAAAACTATAACTTCAACTTTCCCTATTTTTTAATCAAATATATGATTCTCTATTTTAATGAATATAATTACATAAAAAGAAAAAAGTAAATCAAATTTATTCATAAATTTGACTCTCAGAAGAAAACTATAAAATTGGCAAGTAGAATATTTCTTAAAGAAAGGAGATCAGAAAAACTATTAAATTTTAAAAGCACTTACTTTTTAAAATACATAAACAGACTGTGATTACTTTTGTAAAGTATCCCAACTTGTTACATTTTTATAAATAGACACCTAATTTTAAAACAGCATTGATTTCAGTATGACTTTATATGACAGATTTATTTGATTGCTATTTAGATGTAAAATATTTGGAATGGCTCTTTCCATTGTTTGGATGAGTTACCTTGCATGAACTAGAAATGTATACTGACTCTGCCAGCAACTGCATAAAATAGTTCATTAACATAGCGACCTCATTTGTTAGATAGAATTGTAGTCTTTTTGCCAAATTTTTCCCCAAAGATATACTCTATTTCAGAGAAATCGAATAAAAACAACACAAAAATGAGAAGACAATTATGTCTGTGAAATTCAGGATGTCTAGATTGCAACCATTAATACATACCGTGGTGCAGAATTACAACTTAATTTCTGTTTTCACTATACTTTAGGTAACAAAATTATCTCATACTTTGCAAACTTTTAAAATTCAAAAAATGTTGAGTATGTAATTTGGATGTTAATTGATATCATTTGCAGAGAAAATACTATAGACCTTATAAGATAATTTGTCATCATTTTAGGGCCTAATTATGCAAGAACTATTATCAATAAACTTACTGAGCATCATACATAGCAAAGTTGCCATATGTCTTTTTATACAGCATTATAGGTCCTAATTGGAACCTGCCCTGACCTGTGTTTCTTACTGATCTAATCTACTGATCTGATTTAGTGAGCTGACCAAGCCAATCCGATGAAGTGGAACATTACTCCAGGCAATACTCAGTTTAAAAAACTAGGTTGGCGAAAAGGGTACATGTACCTGGAGTGAGGCATAGGGTAGAAGAGTTCAACAGAATTAATCAGTCATTTATCTATGGAGTGCTATTTAAATATGGTGGAGGATGAAGCTGAAGGGAGCATTTCCTACAAGGGCTCTCTAAAGTTCAGAAACATAGTCAGAGCCAAGGTGTACAGGCAGAAGTGTGCCACGCTTCAATACTGGAAACATGTGGAAGATTGTGGTTTGGAATCCCAAGTAGACCTGAAGTACACTATGTGCACCCGTGTACCAGAGATTCTGCCTGGAAGGCTAGGAGTTGGATTGTGGTATGATCACACCCTGTCAAGGTTACCTGTTCTGCTCTCTTTCTCTCAATAAATAATTTCAGGAACATACACTGATGTTGTTCACAATGTAATGTCAAAGTAAGAGGAGACATTTCTTTGTACTCTTGAACAGAATGAAAAATAGAGTCAGCAGGATGATATATATACATCTACAGGATGATCCTATAGAAAAAGTGTTAGTGTATGGAAGAAAGCAAAAACAGTGTTCAGGAAATTTGTTGGATGTGATAGTATGTATCAAAAAGAAGGTTTGGCTAATGAAAATGCACCATATGGAGAATGACTTGGCACCATTAATAGGCGCATTTGTGAAAATAAAGTGGATAACCAATGCTTGCAATGGATGTATGCATTAGACTATAAAGAAGATTAAGTTTGCTTATAATTATAGGACTAGCTGGATTCACCTACAAAGTGAAAGAAAGCCAACGACTGAGTGAGGTATGTAGCAGGGGAGGAAAAAGAAAATCATTAGGGATGCATGTTTTAATAGTGGAAGAAATGCCTATAGATTTGAGAGTCTCTAAAAGGAGCAATAGTTTTTGAATTTGCCATAAAAAAGTGTTTGAGCTAGTAATGCTAAATTTCTGCTCTTATTTTGTACTATACACACATATTCCAGAATGCCTTTTTAAATTTACTCCCACTTCACAGCTTCCTTGTTAATTTTTCTTCCATTTCAGTCTTCTGCTTAGAATGATATATCCGTTTTGATAGATTCTAGCCAATTTTGAAGTTAGCATCCAAGAGTATTGCTAATTTGGCTTGTCTATTTCTCTCCATTTACTTAATTAAACTTCACCTGAAACAGTATCTATGAGAGAGGAGGGAGGTATGAGGAAGAAGGTCCAGGAAAGGTTGAGGCTTCTTTAATGACAGAGTTTACTCTGTTTTAGTTTGCTATGGGGCTCATGTGCTCACTGGAGATAGAAGGAGAAAGAAAAAGAGAGAAAGCACTCCCCAGGAGGAATGAACATGCCACAATCCTTTCTCCTCCATTCTTCTCTCAGGATTTTGGACACACACACACACACACAGACGAACACACACCTGTCCCGACCTGGGGAGACAGCCGAACAGGTTTCCTGAGTGAAGGAGTGAGAGCCGGGACAAGCGGCGTAGTGCTACAGCACGGAGACGACAGTGTTGTCCGTTTATTGTGGGCAGCACGGTACAGCACAGAGACGATGCAGTGTCACGTCGTCTACTGTGAGCAGCATGGAGACGACGCGGTGTCACAGCCCTTCAGGGTCGTCAGGAGACGATGTAGTGTTACAGCTCTTCAGGGTCTCCCAAGTCATCTGGAGACGATGCAGTGTCAGCTCTTCAGGATCTTTAGGGTCGTCCGGAGACTGCGCGGTGTTTCAGCTCTTCAGGCTCTTCAGTTGTTGTCTTCCTGGTCGTTGTCGTCTTCTCGGTCGTCTGTGTCGTCTTCTCGGTCGTCTGTGTCGTCTGGCTACTGTGGGCCAGGCATCGTGGTTATATACACTCTGGTGGGTTGTAAACGGTGGGTCGTGATTGGTTGTAAACGGTGAACTGTGATTGGTTGTAAACGGTGGGCCCTG
This sequence comes from Tupaia belangeri chinensis, assembly GCF_000334495.1. Taxonomy (NCBI): domain Eukaryota; kingdom Metazoa; phylum Chordata; class Mammalia; order Scandentia; family Tupaiidae; genus Tupaia; species Tupaia belangeri. The sequence continues at coordinate 883,328 of NW_006160173.1, forward strand.
ATTGTTTGTTAACGGTGGGTTATGATTGGTTGCTTTTGGACCAATCATGAGGTGCCGGATATGCAAATTTGAGGGATTCTAGTGGCCAATCAGGTTTTGAAGGTCAGGTTTTTGGAAGGGAACCAATCATGGTAATTATTTGCTCTCTGAGAAACCTCGGCAGACTCGCTGGTGTGCAGCTTTCCACACACACCCAGCATGTTTTTCCAGCAACAGGATCGGGACTGGAACCGCACAGTCAGCCATGTGGAAACTAGCCTCCCTTAACCACCATGCTACCTGGCTGTTCCTCACTTTTAAAAATAACAGCCTTCCATGGGAGTTCTGAGTTTGGCATCACAATATTGTAACTTTTGATGTATTTTAAAATAAATAGCTCAATATGTAATATTACTGAAGTAGATAATCTGGGCTGGTCTTAGGGCACCCGATGCTAAAGAAGCATTGGGGTTTCCAAACTCAGTGGGTTCGGAGATGGCAGAGACGGCCAAGACATCAAGCAATCTCGTCACACCTTATTCACAATAAGCATCTGTGACTGGAACTTTAGTTCACTTTGTTTTCATAGCCTTTTTATCCTGGTCCTAGTAATTATCTATAGCTTCTATTTTATCCTTCTCCACCAGCATTAATTTCATTAGCAGTGACAGTTCCAAAGCCCTCAGGCCATTCATCAAGCCTGAGGTCGTTCGGCAATACTAGACAGTGCAAGCCTCCCACCCAAACTAGGCTATGTTATTTATTTCTGTTTTGATATTAATCATCTGTTTCTTTCTTATTAAAAAAGTCAAATGTTTTCACAATCTATTTTGTTTTTGAAGCCACTGCATTCTTCCCATAGACAGGTCTGTGGTATACAAATAGACACACTTAGAGGCTACAGATTTCCAGTATGTAATTCCCAAGCAATCTCACCTGTAGTTTAAAAAAAAAAAAAAAAAAAACTCCCCAATCCACCAGTTTTCATTCTGGGACATTCCTCTCCTTCTGTTCTTGAAACATAATTACTATTTTCCCTCCCATGAACTGTGTCCTAAACTCCTTGTAGCTTTTAGTTTATTGTATGCAGTCAATTAATCACCAATCGATCTTCTGCTTTATTGTATATATAACTACCTCCTTAATTTTTACCTACCATCAACGTAGTGTTCTTAGCATAGGAGTCATGATCATGACATTATCCTGCTTCACACCAACTCAACTACAATTACACATCTACAGCATCTACTACACAATTTAGTTGAAGGAATTTGTTTATGCTGTCATAGCTCAATCTCCATATGATAGTCTGGATTCTTGGTAGTTCTATTGGAAGAATCACCAGCAGTCAGCTGCCTACTTGGGTATATAATCGGGCCTGAATTTGTCAATCATGTAATGGCATTTTACCTGAAAAATGTATTTGATTTCCACAGAAAATGTTGAATCAAAAGATAATGGACTTATATAGTTCAAGCTGCAGTGATACTGCCTCAGAAGTCTTTGGCAAAAATTCAGTGACAAAACGTCTTTGCCCCTGTATAGTCCTACTTTTCCATTCGGAAGTGTTTCGGTTCTCCAGAGGATCTGGTGCCAGAGTTAATCCTATCACTCATTCATCACAGTCTGAGAGGTTATTGCTAGCATCTTCACTCTCCAAACTGTAGCCACATTTACCATTTGGAAGCGTTGTGTTGCAAGAACGGCTGTTGTGGCTAGGTGCATCCCTGGCTCAGCTGTGAGATGTTGACTCAGAAAACCTAGATGTTTTACCATATTTCAAAGACACAAGGCAAGAGAGAAAAAGGTATTATAAGCACTGGAATCTTCTTTGAAGTATAAAACAACTATGACTATCTTCTCGTGAGGGGTTTGAGATATAACAGCATAATTATATTTCCTCAACCAAATTGTGTAGTAGATTCTATGGACGTATAATTTCTGTTGGGTTGATGTGAAGCAGTAATATCATGATTATGACTCCTTTGTTTACAATACTATGTTGATGCTAGGCAAAATTTAAGGAGATAAGATACATGAAGTAAAGTCGGTGCATAAGCAGGGAAAATTTCTCAATGGAGCATGCATGCCACTCTAAGAATTTGGGCATTACTTAAATCAAAAATTAAATGAATGGTCTTAATAATATTTTACTAATTTTTTAAAGTTTTTGTCATAGTGCACATGCACTTATCAGAGAGAGACAGAGAGAGGGAAAGTGAGAAATCATCCCTTGGTAGAATGACAATGCTGCAGTCCCTTCTTCTCCCTTCTCAGAATTTTGGGCACACACTCAGCATAATTTTCTTTTTCTTTCTTTCTTTCCCTTTTCATTTCTCTCTCTCTCTCTCTCTCTTTCTTTCTTTTCTTTCTTCTTTCTTTCTCTTTTCCTTTCTTTCCTCTCTTCCATAATTTTCTTTTCTTTTCTTCTTTTCTTTTGTCTTTTTTCTTTTGTCTTTTTTCTTTTCTCTCTTTTCTTTTCTTTCCTTTTTTCTTTCCTTTTCTTTTTTCTTTTGTTGCCATAGTGCATGTGTGCTTTTCAGAGAGACACAGTGAGAGAGAAAGTGAAAAATTACTTCCTGGAGGTTGAGGAGATAGCCATACCACAATCCTTTCTCCTTCACTTTCCTCTCAGGATTCTGAGCACACAAACACATACACCCGCCCTGACCCTCAAGCCACCTGTTCTGGGTCTTAAGCTGCAGTCAGTCCTGTGGAAGTCTAGCACTTTAACCACCAATAACCTGCTGGCCACTGGTTTTTAATATTTTCTTAAAGGCTGATTTACTTTTTACAGTGATTTCCAGCAAAGTAGGAGATTATAACAGGGTTGATCTTGGGCGAACAAAATCTGTTAGGAAGACTTCAGTAGCAAGCATCCAAAAGAGACCTGACACTTATTAAAAACAGGGGAGAATACAGGATACAATGCAAATCTATGTAGTAGACATTCAGAATAGCATGAGTGCATAGTGGATTGACTTTAATTAGTAGCGAAATATTTTGTTCTAAATATACTGAAATTCTATTGTTAGATTTGGCTTCTGCAAATCTGCTTCTCCAAGATTGAATGTTGGCTTAAACTAGAGATGGCAATAAGAATTGTCATCTTATTGTCTGGCTTCATGTTCAGGCAAGTAGTGAGAATATAGCCAGCAAGTCTAGTGAGATCTGGTTTTATTCAATGTTTTCTTAAGCATCTACTAGCCAGACTCTTTGTGCATAATGATATCATTTGTTGATATATTATGAAAATTAGTTTGGAGTATTTTGAAGTAGGAAGCCTAGAGTCTTTTGATAGCTAAATATAGAGTGTAAAAAGTTAAGAGATTTGTTTTCCAGTATTAAAGAACATATTGTAAATACTATATTTTTCCCTGTATTGCTTTTTAATAACACATTTAGCAGTGAAATTCCATAATTGTGATTTTAATGTACAGTCATTTTAAAATGCCAATCCAAATTTGGCAAAAGACAAAACAGAAATGTCTAACATAGAAAAAAGACTGGCGGCAGAAGGTTTAAAAAGAAAAACATACCTAAATCTTGATTCCTTATCAAGTAAACACAATAAAGGAACATTTAGAATCTTATGAGGCAGCAAACCTTATCTTTAATTTAAATTACAAATCAATTTTTTCTAAACCTAAAGACTTTTGGAGGAATAGAGAAATTCTTATGACTATTTTGAGTTTTGCCAATAGTAAGGCACAACTAGATTCTTTAAGAGAACTAAGGTTTATGTGTTATCTGTAGATTGTTTTCCTTACATTTTGATATCATGAATGGATATTTTAAATGAGTTTCTATCGTACCTTCATTGAAGCTATACTTCAAAATACTTGCTCATGATTATAGTAGAATATGCTAATTTAATATTGCTTTGCAGTATTCATCAAATTTAGTGTGTGATGGGACCAGCAGTTAGCACAATGGCTATGTTGCTGGACTCCCATTTAGTCGACCATGGTTCGAGCCCTGGACCCAGTGGCTTAAACTCACGCCAGGTGCATGTGCGTGCGGGCCCAAGATCCCCAGAGGAGAATGGAGGAGAAGAGATTGCGGCATGGCCATCCCCCCTGGCAGGTGATTTCTCACTTTCTGTCTCTCTGTCTCTCTCTTTCTGGTGAGTGCATGTGCCCTATAGCAAAAATCTCTTCAAAAAAAAATTTAGTGTGTGATTAGAACTGCCTATTTAACATCTATTAATAGGCAAATTTTATAAAGCAAAAGTCAACTTTATTGATTATTTCTTCATAGTTGCTGAATAAATAATCTCTTACTTATACATGCCAAATAAGAGAATTCTATACAGTGATATCCAATTTATACAGAAATTGTATCCTTGCTCTACTTTAAGATCCTGTTTATCTCAGTATTTGCATTACTAGACTTAGACTTGAAGGTTAACTTTCATTGTAGACATACAGAATAGCTCCCACCCTGAACTCACAGAGAAAGCAGCAACCATTTGAGTAGTCTACAATTGTCACCTTCAATCTCCAGGAATAGGTTTTATCACAGACTTCATTTTCACTGTCTTTTCAAGGATACAAGATTGCTTGAATTGCTGGCTGCAGGAATCCCAGTAATTTTTCTCACATACAAGTCCTGCAAAATTCACCCCCTACACTGGAAGAAGACTCAAGAAATAAAGGGGTTGCAAGGATTTCTAACTCTCACAGTGGAGAAAACCATTGTTTTTAATTGTGTTTTGGTTTGGGCTATAATAGAAATCATCTCTATTGCTATGTGATATGTACACAATAAATGGATTTTCAGAATGATTAAACGCCTCAGCCTCACTTCAACTATTATTTTCAAAAGCTATTTATCTGAGCATAGTGGAAAATCATAGCAAATATTTATGAAATCATTTGACTACAGTGCTGTGGCTATGAGTGTCTTTTTTTCTGAGGAGTATCTTATGTTTTCAAAGTAATAACACGATGACAATTCCTGCTTTTAAAAACAATTTATTAATAATATAAATATTTATGATTTCCTACATAAGTTATGACCTAAGTATTTGTTACTCCATTTTTTTTTTCTTTTTGAGAGGTTTTTGCTCTAGGGTGTGTGTGCTTGCCAGAAAGATAGAGAGACAGAGAGACAGAAAGCGAGAAATCACCCCCCAGAGGGGATGGCCACGCTGCAATCCCTTCTCCTCTATTCTCCTCTTGGGATCTTGGGCACACACGCACATGCACCCAGCGTGAGTTTTAAACTACTGGGTCTGGCACTCAAACCATGGTCAACTACATGGAATCCAGCGACATAATCAACTGCTGATCCCTGTTACTCCATTTTTAATCTTAAAAAAAATCAAATTTGGGACCAGCAGTTGGCATAATGGCTATGTCACTGGACTTCCATGTAGTCCACCATGGTTCAAGTCCCGGACCTGGTGGCTTAAACTCATGCCGGACGCGTGTGCGTGCATGCCCAAGATCTCGAGAGGAGAAGGGAAGAGAAGGGATTGCGGTAGCCATCCACCTGGGTGGAGGGAGGAGTGATTTCTCTTCCATTCTCTAAAGAGTTTAGGCATGTTGGGACCAGCAGTTAGCGTAATGGCTATGTCGCTGGACTCCCATGTAGTCGACCATGGTTTGAGTCCTGGACCTGGTGGCTTAAACTCATGCCGGAAGTGTGTGTGTGTGCATGCTCAGGATCCTGAGAGAATAGAGGAGAAGGGATTGTGGTGTGGCCATCCTCCCTGGGGGGTTATTTCTTGCTTTCTGTCTCTCTCTGTCTTTCTGGTGAGTGCACACGCTCTATAGCAGAAAACCTCTCCAAAAAAAAGAAAAAAAAAAAAAGATTTTAGGCATGCACACATAGGCACCCAGTATATTTTTCAGGCCACCAAGTCTAGATTTGAACAAGCCTGTTGGCCATGTCAAATCCAGTCACCTTAACTTCCATATTACCTGTTGGCTTCAAAGTCTTATTTCATCGTTATGCTACTTATACATACTATCCCACATGACACTAGACTGACATACACTTTACTTTCTTATACTTGTACTATTGGGTCATCTAGAACTATGTATCTGGAGAAAAGACAATTGAAGAGGTATATGCCAGATCATTTTGTCTCTGGTTGACAAATGATGCACATCATTCCATGCATAAATCATTGCCAACTGTTATCACATCATGACTCACAACTAATCACATGAATGTTAGAACGTATGGAGGAGCTTGTGAATATGTGTTGCTAATTTTATTTCTGACACAATCTTTAAGAAGAAAGAAGGACCAGATGTATTAAATCCTTCCAATTTTAACACTAAGTGGTCTTACATTTTCATATTATTCCATTTCTATCCCTGTTGGCTTATAACCCGATAAGTTCTGCCATTTAGCCCTAAGTTTTGAACATTTATCTACTTGCATTTAAGATGCAGTCTATCTACACCAAAAGAGTCCATCCACATTGGTCCTTCTATTCATTCATCCACATGAAATTTCCTTTATCTGACTTTTTAGACACATGGAGTTTTGTTCTTCTTCTGGGATAGCTTATTTGAGGATAAAATGTCTTCATTTCTGGTCTAGACTACACTAAATTTCAAGAATTAGTAGGGTAATTACAGTAAAAATTAATGTATATTATATAATAACTTTATAAGCATATGATTCTTCAAGAATTAGTTTATTATTTTTTTTATTCTGCTCATCCTTCATTACATTTTATAGAAATACAAGGCAAAATTCTATCTGTGACTTATAAGGTTGTTTTTATTAGACTGGGAAATTGAAATACCCTCCATTAACTCCCCCTGCCTTTAATATGCTTCACAATAATGCTGTAAGTGAGCATGCCAAATGAATTACCTCCCATTTTTCTATTGCCAGGCAGTGTTTATTTCTTCCTTTTCCCAATTAATTAAGGATTTATTTTATTTTATTTATTTTATTTTAGGATTATTATTATGAAAGGACAATTTTTCTTTTCCAGAAGTAAAATGATCTCCCTAGAGACAACAATTAAGGGATGCCTTAAGTAGTCAAATTTTCATTATCCTGTCAAGCATTGTCGGAAAGATAATTGTTCTTCTGAACAGTTACTTCTACTGCCTTCTCTACGGTAGTGCTTCTGTTACAACGGAGCATTTTCTTTTGGAAATCGTACCTTATTTCCAAGATGTGGTACACTATAATTTTTTTAACATTAGAGAGCATGGAAAAAAGTAAATTTTTGATCCTATAGAGAGTACTGGGATAGACAGCTAATCCCAAATTAGTGGTTAATATTTTAGTCATGTCTGTAAAGGCTTGTAATATATTCCAGGTGCATGTGTGTGCATGTCCAAATCCTGATGGAACAGAGAAATGAAGGGAA
>NW_006160173.1:890712-1028431 GCF_000334495.1 Tupaia belangeri chinensis
AGAATTTTTAAATTTTGGTTATTTTTAACTTATTTTATACATTTAATCACTATACATCAGTTAGCTTATAAACTAAATTTACCCATGAAAACACTTCACACTAGTCCAGTTGAGGATACAAACCTCGTTATCATCAACAGATAATAATCCATTTCTCTTTCCCATAAATATCTTGTCTCTCTATTTTCCTCCTTAATTGCTTTCCTTACACTCTCCCCCTTAAATCAAATAAAATTCATATCTTTAACATTGGGCCAGCAGGTAGCGTGGTGGTTAACGTGCAGTACTCTCTCATAGCTCGCTATGGTTCTAGTTCTGGACCTGGCAATTTGCTTTCTCATTTTCCCTCTCTTTCTGTCTCTCTCTGGTGAGCACATGTGTCCTATAGAAAATTTAAAAAAATTATAATAATAATAAAAAAGTGATGTTACACGAGTCTTTTTAAACTATTAATGATGAGAAAAATTTCTAAATTATTTGCATATCCTTGAAGCCAGAAAAGTAACTTATCATTAGTTTTTAATAGTAATTTTATTCCATGATCACACACACCTTAGATTTTGTACTTCCTTATATAATGATGTTTTTGGTTGACAGATCAAGTCTACTGTGGTGGTCTCATGAGGAGTATAGTGGGTAGGCCATATAACCTAGATATAGAGTAGCCTATGCCATCTAGGTTTTTGTAAGTGCACTCTGTGATGTTTATACAATGAGATCACCTAATGATGCATTTCTCAGAAGGTACTTTGTTTTAAAGAGATGCATGACTGCTTTTAATTAATCAGTTGCAAACTATATTATACAACAATTTCTTATACCTTTACTGTTATATCTTTATTGTGACTGAATAGCTGACTGAAATTCCTCCAGCCAAGTAAATTAACTCGTCAACTCCAACTAACCTGTTTTTTGCTGAACGAATTATTTTATTATTTATTTATTTATTTAAATTTGATCACAGAGGTACAAAGTGAGAGAGAGAGAGATAGGAATTGAGAAAGCAACCCACCAGGTCTGGGAGTCAAATCATGGTCTACTGTGTGTGAGTCTAGTGCCCTTAACCACCATGCTACCTGCCAGTCCCCAAACTGTGTTTTTTTAAATTATATAACTTTGGATGAGATCATTTTACCTATATTGATTTTGTAATATTCTGGAACTATTTTTCCAGTCTCTATGTTTTGATACATTTGAATATCTTGAAAGAAACTCATGAACCACGGTCGACTACGTGGGAGTCCAGCGACATAGCCATTACGCTAACTGCTGGTTCCCAGAAACTACTCAACTTTAATGTTAAAATATTGGCACATCAAAATAATGGTAAAAATTATTATTTTTTTTCTTTATCTCTTGAACTCACTCCGAGTGAATTATATGACGTAGTAAGAATGAGGCCAGAAGTGGGCTAAATAGGCAAATATATCATATAAAAAAAAGAAAAGTTAGGGACCAGCAGTTAGCGTAATGGCTATGTCGCTGGACTCCCACGTAGTCGACCGCGGTTCGAGTTCCGGACCTGGTCGTTTAAACTCACACTGGGTGCGTGTGTGTGCGTGCCCAAGATCTGGAGAGGAGAATGGAGGAGAAGGGATTGCGTCGTGGTGATCCCCTCTGGGGGGTGATTTCTCGCTTTCTATCTCTCTGTCTCTGTCTGTCTGGTGAGCGCACGCACCCTATGGCAAAAAAACTCTTAAAAAAAAAAAAAAGCTGTGAGCTGGCATCACTCCTGGGACCATTCTGATCATCCTCACTGGACGCCACTGTGGCAAGAGAATGAGTGGTTTTCCTGACGCAGCTCAGCAGTGGCTTGCTACTTGTAACTGGACCGCTGGTTCTCAATCGAGTTCCACTGCGTAGAATACACCAGAAATTTGTCATTGCCACCTCCACGAAAATTGATACTAGCAAAGTAAAAATCCCAAAGCACCTTACCAATGCTTACTTCAAGAAAAAGAAACTGCAGAAGCCCAGACACCAGGAAGGTAAACCTCTCCAAAAAAAGAAAGAAAAGTTCTCTACTTTTTATGGTATATTCAAGAGAACTCTAGTTATTATGCTCTGTTATGCTATGATAGTGGTTTTAGCTCTTTTGGGATCAATTTGTAAAGGATTTCTCTTCTAGTTCCAATAGAAAATTCCTGGACAACTAATACAAGTCTGTATCTACCTGGGTATGCATGAATAAAAATTAGTTAATTTCATGTGAATCTCTTATTATTATCATCCCAGAAAGACATATGAATGTATTTAAAACTTTTTTTCTACATACAGATACACTGAACTAAACATAATTTTTAATTGCTTCAGGTGATCTCACTTATATTTTAGTTAATGATCATTTAAAATAATATATTTCTTTCCATAATTGAAGGTTTTACATATTTCAGAAGATATTAATAAAGTATACATATCAGCAAAATTCTTAGAGACATTTAATCATATTATTTTATGAAATATTCTTGAAAAAAATCAAAAAAGGGGTCTTCAATCCTCTCACAAATTACAAGAGTTAAACTGTCTTAAGTGGTACCCTATTAATGCATTAGGAGGCTTAGCTTTTATGCTATGATACTCTATGATAGGTAAAACCACATAAGAAATGTCTGAGAACAGAATCCTACTCATGAAGTTGATCTAAATTAGATACAACTATAGATTACTTTAAAACAAGTTTCATTGTCTTTTTTGTCACCTTCATCTTTTCATTGAAATAGAAATATTAAATTACAGTTCACTAGTGATGAAATTAGGTTTTTTATAATATTTTCCTTGAGTTAAGATGACTTTGTGCTTTAATTACAAGCATTCATCTCTTTTATTTCTGACTTACAGGTATATACTTCGTAAAAATCTTACAGTATTTATTACGGTTTTTTATTAACCTCAAATTTTATTAGAAACCACCAACTTCTGATTCTTTCCAACTGACGACATCCTTTTTGCTACCTGTAAGCAGCAGTCATTTCAAATGATGATCTTGCCAACCCAGTCTATGCTGTAATTCATAAAATAATATTCCGTGTGTTTTCTTCTAGAAAGCTAGACACCAACGTTTTATTTTTAGCTTTATGCATTGGCAGCCAGACATTTTTGTGAAGGGGCTTCCACCATATTTATTTCATACTAAGAGTACTCCAGCCTCTGCTCATGAATTCAGTCATCATTATTCTCACCCAATATTCCTGGCATCCTTATCCCTCATGGAGTAAATCAGAAACACAGATGGATAATCTGGGAAATATTCCATGTGAATATTTTTAGAAGCACAATTCAGGTCAAGTATAGATTTTATAAGATACAATTTATAGTTTTAATAAGTAGGGTTCTGTACATTAACTGTATAATTTTCAAAATCGAATGTGTTATTGAGAATTTTTTTTACAGGAAAATGATTGACACCTATTGCTTTAAGGCCAGATTTGAAATCTGATTTTTTTTTTTAAATTATGATATTGAAGAGCAAAATGAGTTTAACTCAGGGAAAGAAAATGCCTTTGGATTCAGAAGTTGAAGAGCCAAGTTTAAGTTAATTTTTTTAGGAAAATTCCTACTGCCCTGAAAAAAAGGTAATAAGCCAAATTTAAGAGTGACATCATAGTGCTTGGATTTCAACTCATGTTTTATTGCTTTAGTACTAATTATTTTTTAATGGTTTTCTCTCTAGTCAGATTTCTTATTCCATTTATAACCTTCCCTCTTTGTTTTTCTACCTGATCCTTGAGAATGGGATTTTCTTTAAATGTATTCATTTAAAGGGATGATGAAAGCTCCATTTAGGAATGACGACCTGACTTAAAAAAAAAAATGCACAAATGGGCAATGCGGGATGGCATAGAATCCCAACATATACAAATACCCTCTCCCCTGTGATCTGCATGCACAGCTAATTCTAGAGAAGTAAAATCCCATGAGATCTTTACCTCTTTCCTTAAATAGCTTGAACATAAACCATGGTAAAAATATTAGAAAAAAAGCATTAAATATATTTGAGGAGGCTTAGTCCTCTATAAACAGGAAAGCACAGCTTATCCAGTACAAACAGATGATTAGGGCATAAGCAATGGTTTTGGTGCTTCAGTACTTGCCTAACTACGCACTTTATAGATCTGCAAAAGAAACCTCAACAAAGGTTTCTCATAAAGAAACTGAAGGAATGGTTCAGTTTCCTCAACATAAATTGGGGTGATAGTATGAAGTGGTTCATGGCTATCAGTTGAGATTGCAGGAGTTTCTGAAGTATTCATTAATCTCCAATATAGAATAGACTGATAAAGCTTTAAATAAAATGTAGAAGAATTTGGTTAATCATGAGATGAGAATATAGATGAGATGATCTGTTACTTAGTTTATTAGAAAAGATAGTTTTTTAGATAACTAGGATTATATTTTGAGCAACTAAAATTGAACAAACAATAGTTGCTAATAAAGACAGCAACACTGATATTCGTGGTTTGCTTCTTGGTCTTCCTCTGCCCTCTTTTATACTACAGAAGCCTGAACCCTATAAGAGTTTACTCCTGAGGTGTGTTGACCTCTGGCTTCCCATTGCTTTGACCCAATGCGATACACTGACAGAAAATCAAAGAAGAGAGGAGAAGCAGGTGACATGTATATTCTGTTGATGTCTCTAGGGCTTGTAGTTGCCTTAATCATCTACTTGAAACAATAGCTCTTGTATGATAGCTGCTCTTTCAAGACTAAAATGCACAAGCATAGATTATTACTTGTTTCTTCTAATGACGGATTTGGTAATGAGTAGTCTTGAGCAGTGTGCTTGTTTGTTTATTTAACCCTTTTCTTACCTTAGTTTATAGTTCCAACACAAAAAAGTCTCAATGTCAAATGTAGCCTTTCAAGTACCTGTAATACACTTATCATTTCTGAAGATAAATGGATATCATATATTGTAAGTTATTTCAAATTATTTTTTCCTTTTAAATGCTGAAATAGACTAGGAAGTTTCTCCTCTATACCTCAGTTCTATACTTAAAAAAACTATTCTTTATGTTTGAATAAATGATTACACTAGAAACACTATTATTGTTTATATCATTGTTGATAAAAAAACTCAGCAATAAGATCTTGTATTAGTTCAATAATAAATGACTCATCTAACATTGTTGTTTCATGTATCTTACATGTTTGCTCTCCTAAAATAGATCTTAAATTATTTCTGTGACAGAAAAAACACTTTTTAAATACTTAATAACACTTCATAGTTTACAATGCTTAAAAACGCCTTTCTCTTCCAGAGTACAGACTAAGAATGATTATTGAATGTTAAATAAATAAATAAATATAATTATTAATGCTGAGAGAAGAATAAAATGGGGTGTTAAGCTTACCCCTAGAGTAGGGGCAGTACACTGTGCTGAAGCAAGTTGACTAGTGATACACTAGCATTTAAAAAAAGTGGAGCACGGAGGGAGGCCAACACTTGAGACTCAGATACAACATACTTTATTCTGAGCCCACATCCTAAATGCAGTGCAACAAAAAAACCTCTTCTCAGTGTCTAGAAAACTCTCCAAGATAAAAACCCAAAAGAAAAATTATACTGGGACCAGCAGATGGTGTAATGTTTACATTGTTGGACTCCCACGTGATCTACCACGGTTTGAGTCCTGGACCCAGCAACTAAAATCTCATGCCAGGTACATGTGAGCACATGCCCAAAATCTGGATAAAAGAATGGAGAAGAAGAGATAGTAGTGTGGCCATCCCCCTGGGGTGATTTTTCACTTTTTGTGTCTCTGTCTCTGTCCCCAACAAGCACACATGCCCTTTAGAAAAAAAAAAATCAGTCTCTTTTTAAAAAGGAAAAATAAGTATGATAGTTTCTAGACATCTATATGACATACCTCAGTGTCTACTGCCCTATACATAACAACAAAAAGCTATGAAAATACACACACACACACACACACACACACACACACCTGCAACCCAATAAACATTGAAAAAGATGATGTGATCAACAGAATTAGACTCAGATAAAACATGGATGCTTGAACTATGAGAAAAGAAATTTAACATAACTGTTATTTAAAAGCTCTAGATAAATTACATGAACAAACATACCCCAGTGCTGAAAAACGTAAGAAATATTACCTAAAGTTGTTCAGAAAGAAGAAAATTGACACCAAAATATTAACTTGTATTTATTCAATGAAATGAAGATTTCAACAAGTGGTTAAATGAAGATAAATATTAAAGATAGTTTTATGTAGTTTTAAATGTTATGTAAGATTATTAACTCACTATTTTTTTTTTTTTTTTGCCGTAGGATGTGTGTACTTGCTGAAGCACACATACCTGACACTTTGAGTCTTTTTGCCTATATCTCCCATTTCCTTTACCCACTCTATCCATGGTAATCACTGTTTTATTCTCTATCTCTACACATTTAACAAAAAATTGCAAACTAATGCAATGTTTTTTTTTTTCTCCTTTCGTTTTGTTCATCTAGCATAAAATATTCCAGGTTCATCCTAGATGAAGCAAATGAAAGAATTTATTTTTTTTTGTTTAAGGTTTTTGCCATAAGGTGTGTGTACTCACCAAAGAGAGGCAGGCAGAGACAGAGACAGGGAAAGTAAGAAAGCACACTCCCCAGCCCCATTGGGGATAGACATGTCACAGTCCCTTTTTCCTGTTCTCCTCCTGGGATTTTGGGTATGCACCTACGTACACCTGGCATAATTTCAAAGTCTTTGGGTCTGGGATACAAACCACAGTTAGCCATATAGGAATCCAGCGATTTGACCCCCACTCCACTGCTGCCCTCCCCATTGCATTTTAAATTAGCAATATATTTCACGTTTGTACAATTAAAAACAAGAAAAATGTATGGCAAAAGTAGCACAAAAATCAAAGAAAATAATTGCAAATATTCTGTCCTAAGGGCATTCCATTACAAGCGAATAGTCCATTTGAAATATACTGTATGGGATGGCCTCATGGTCCAGAAGTTAATGGAGCCAGATCCCACAGATTGAAAGCTGTTCAAATCCTGGCCTGAGGATGTTGAAAAATATGCCAGCATGTGTGCCGGTGTGCACCCATTCCTGACAATATGGAGGGATGGAGAAAAAATACTGCGGGGTGACCATAACCTGGTGGACATGCTTTTGCCCTCTCTCTTTCTCATCGGACAAATAAACAACTTTAAAAAATTGTTGGCCAAATTGGACTGAAAAAAAGAGAAAACAAAATAGAGAAATAAAGAAAGGAAGGAAAGAAGGAAGGGAATGAAGAAGGAAAGAAAAAGGAAGAAAGAAAGAAAGAAGGAAAGAAAGAAAGAAAGAGAGAAAGAAAGAAGAAAGAAAGAAAGAAGGAAAGAAAGAAAGAAAGAGAGAAAGAAAGAAGAAAGAAAGAAAGAAGGAAAGAAAGAAAGAAAGAGAGAAAGAAAGAAGAAAGAAAGAAAGAAGGAAAGAAAGAAAGAAAGAGAGAGAGAAAGGAAAAGAAAGAGAAAACAAGAAAAAGAAAGACGTTATGCCAGAGAGCGGCGTAGTGGTAAAGGGACTGAATCCCGCATACTGCCTGTATGATTTGAGTCCCAGACCTGGCAGCTTGAAAAATAAACCAGGCATAATGCAGGAATACCCTAAATCCCAAAGGGAGGGAAGAGAAGGGATTGTGGCCTGGCCATTCACCATAGGGGTATTTTTTACTACCCCTTTCTCTCTCTCTCAGTCTCTTTCTGAAAAGTACACACTCCACCTGTAAAAATCTTTAAAAGCAAGAAAGAGGGATAAGCAGGTGGCACAACGGATTATGCCTCTGGACTTCCTTGTAATAGACAGCTGGTCAAGTCCTGGACCTGGCAGCTTAAAACCCATTCTGGGTCATGTTCATGTGTGCCCAAGATCCTGAGAGAAGAATGAAGGAGAAGGGACTGCAGTATGGCCATTCCCCCTAGATAGGTGATTTCTTGCATTCTTTCTCTCTCATCTCTCCGGCCAGTGCATGCACCCAAAAGCAAAAGCAAAATTTTCTCTTTAAAAAAAAGGCAAGAAATAAAGAGAAAGAAAGAAAGAAAGAAAGAAAGAAAGAAAGAAGAAAGAAAGAAAGAAAGAAAGAAAGAAGAAAGAAAGAAAGAAAGAAAGAAGAAAGAAAGAAAGAAGAAGAAACAAGAAAGAAGAAAGAAAGAGAAAGGAAAAAAAGGAAGAAAGAAAAAAAGAAAAAGAAAGAGAGAAATAAAGAGGAAAAGGAAGAAAGAAAGAGAGAAAGAAAAAGAGAAAGAAAGAAAACAACTGTATGTATCCAGAAGTACCTACATTAAATATAAGGGCTCAGCAAACTAATACCTGGCGACCAACACACTCCCATCATCTGTTTTCTTTTCTTTTCTTTTCTTTTCTTTTTTTTTTTTTTTTTTTTTTTTTTTTTTTTTTGGTGGTTTGCTATAGGGTGCATGTGCTCACCAGAAAGACAAAGAGAGAGAGAGAGAAAGAGAGAAACTGAGAAATCACTCCCTGGGGGGATGGCCACATCACAATCCCTTCTTTTTTTCCCCCCACAATCCCTTTTTCTCCATTCTCATTTTGGGATGTTGGGCACACATGCACACACGCCTGGTGGGAGTTTAAGCCACCGGGTCTGGGACTCAACATGTAGTTGACTACATGGGAGTCCAGTGACATACCCATTACGCCAAATGCTGGTCCCTCATCTTTTTTCTAAAAGCTCACATGCTAATAATGTTTCCTACACTTTTGATGGCTAAAAGGAATTGAATAAATATAATGTTCTGTAATGTAAAATTATATAAAACTCAAATTTTATGTTCCATAATTGTATTTCTTGTAACATAGACATGACCATTTTTTGTGTATTATCCTTGGCTGCTGTTACATTACAACAATGTTTAATCCGGTGACAGAAACCACATCGGTGTCCTCATCATCTTGTACTGCTGCTCAGTATATTAGATATTACAGGAACATAGCTATAATTCCACGATATTTCTTGTACTATGCATATGCTCATACCCTTATTTTCTGTTTATTACTAATTCATACCATTATTCTAAGAGAGTAGACCCTGAATGTCACACTTTAGCAGTTATATGTGAATTGTTTTATAGTAAATTTCTTTAGAAAACTTTGTTTAAACTTTGTATTGTTTATATATCTGTGCTAAAAGAAAACAAAATAAACTGACAATACCAGATTAAGAATTCATTACTACATTCCCAACTCACTAAAAAGCAGTAGTCAGAAAAACTTAAAAAGTAAAAATAAACTATTTTATCAGTGAAGAATTTTTCAAAAAAAATTTCAAAATAAGTGCAGCCAAAGTAATATTCCAAGTACCTCAGTTTTTAGGTAAGCAAGAAAAGGCATTATTTGCTAATGAATAAACAGTATTAGCACAGAAAAGTTAAAAAAAAAATGTTTCCAGAAAAAAATAAGTTTTCCTAAGACTGTAATTCTTTCAATGAGAATAATTGTTATCATTGTTGAGAACACTAGTAATAATAACAACAGTTTTCTAAAAAGTAAAGCAAGTGATTTGAAATTATATTCTGTGGCTATTGATAAACTTGCAAATAGGTCTTATAATGCTCACTTACTGTATATTAAAGGAGTAGATGCAGATTTTAAAGTAATATGAAATTAACCTCTCTCAAAAATTGCATAGAACAACTGTAGAAAAAAATGATTTCAAAGTAACTGAGAACACATGAACGTAATACAATCTGAAGCGGGATTTATTAAGATGTGTTAATACATATGTAAAACTTTTTTCTGTGTACACACACACACACACATAAAATTAAGACCAAACCTCCATGTGTTTGTTGTATTCTTAACCATCATTAGTTACACAAATGTTGCTGAAAAATAGAAGATAAATACCCTGACTTGCTTTACCACATAGCATTTTGATGTTTGAAAGTAGTGAAGTCTTATTTTGACTTAATGTTTTTGTTTTTGTTTTTCTGAATAAAAGAACAGCTCTGAGTATAATTAAGGATCACTGAATTGCTTTGGATGTTATCTTTTTCTGAAGAGGAAATAATGTTCCTGAATAAATTTGACCAGTAATGACAAGAATAAACAAGACTTTTCATAAGTTATACATAATAGTCATTTAGAAGATAATTTGTTATTTAAATGTCAAGATTTTTTAAGAAACTTTTTGCATGTACAAAGGCAAAACAATGAGATCTTTACTATGACTTGTATAACAACCACTTATATTTAAAAAGTTGTGACTAAGTGAACAAGATATAAAATTAAGAACATTAATATAGTATTCAGATATTTGAAAAAAAGCAGACAGTAAGAAATTTTAAAAAATACCAATTAGAAATTGAGAAATAAGAAAATAATAAATTTGTATCTAACTTAATAAAAAAATCACTTTAATGCAAATTATTTAAGTTTTATAATTAAAAAACATGTAGATTTGTGTCCCAGGTCAATAAAAACACCCAGATACACTCCTGGGTATATCCTGAGATCCTGGCTTGCTGTAAGACTGGAGGAGGGCCATAGCAGAAAGGTGCTGTTGAGAGTGCCTCTTTGTTTCTCACTCTATTGAATATATCTACATATACGTGTGTGTGTAACACACATATGTGTGTGTTATATAAAAGCAGTTACACACACATATTTAAAAGCAGTTACTTGGGCATAAAATTCCTGGCTTGGAGGAGAAAAGAAAAAAAATAAAAGAACCAGTTATTGTCAGAATGGATTGAAAAAAACAAGATGCATTTATATGCTACAAACACATTAAATCCAAATACAAAAGAGAGAAAAATCTGTGTTGTGATTTTAAAAATCAGAAGAAATTTGGGACCAGTGGACAAAATAGAGAACTCAGAGGTAAATGAAAGCATATATGTCAATTAATTTTAAATGAAGACACCAAGAAGACACAATGGAAAAAGAACAGTCTCTTTAATAAATGGTATTGACAACAATGGCTATCTACAGTCAAAAGATAAAATTGAGTTCTTATCATACGTTATATAAAACAGAGAAAAATGATAATAAAAGACCTAATCCCAATACCTAAAATCATAAAACTTCTAGACAAAAACATGGGAGAAAGACTTCTTGACTTTGACAATAATTTTTTGCATGTCATACCAAAAGCTCAGGCTATGAAAGCAAAAATAAATAATAGAACTACATCAAACAAAAATACTTTTCCCCAGTTAAAAAACTATTCTACCAAACAAAAATAAAATCAATAAATTGAGAAATTATATTTAAAAACCATATATTACATAATATATATAATTTACAAAGAACTTGTAGAACTCAATAATAAAAATAAAACTCTTTAAAACTGGGAAAAGGACATTAATTGACATAAATCCAAAGAAATCATAAAAATGGACAATGAATAAATAAAAATATGCTCACCATTGCTAATCATTGGGGAAATGCACATCAAAACTATTACAAGATACCAGCTCTCACCAATAAGGATAGCTATTATCAAAATAACAAGATGTAATAAGTGTTGGTGAGGGTGTGGGGAAAAGAGAACCATTGTACACTGTTAGTGGGAATGTAGACTAGTAGAGCCTTTGTGGAAAACAGCATGACATTTCCTTAAAAAATCAAAACTGGGGAACCAGCAGTTAGCGTAATGGCTATGTCGTTGGACTCCCACGTAGTCGACCGCAGTTCGTGTCCCAGACCCAGTGGCTTAAAGCTCACGCCGGGCACATGTGCCCAAGATCCCGAGAGGAGAATGGAGGAGAAGGGATTGCAGCGTGACCCCTGGGGGGTGATTTCTCGCTTTCTGTCTCTATGTCTTTCTCTGTCTGTCTGGCGAGTGCATGTGCCCTATAGTGAAAATCTCTCCAAAGAAAAATCAAAACTGGAACTATCACATAAAGTTAGTAGTTCCTCTTTGAGTTATAAACCCACAGGAAATTAACTCACCATCTTATGTGTGTGTGTGTGTGTGTGTGTGTGTGTGTGTGTGTGTGTATGTGTGTGGTGGAGTACGCATGAGGGGACATCGAAATATTTGTGGAAAATATGGCATTAAAATATGTTTATTTTAGTGCAAAAGTTTTTGATATCTCTTCATTTATTAAAAGTGAAAATAATCTGTAGTAGTCATATGAATCTTAGGATTCAGTAAAATCAATTGAATCAAGTTAAGAAGTTGAAAATCTGAAAGGGAAGTTTTTTGTGCATATTTGTGTGTTTGTGTGTGTGTGTGTGTGTGTGTGTGTGTGATTTATGAGAAGGTCTATAAGCCAGTTGACCCAAGAGCAACTGAGATATATAATTTGTCAATTTGAGACCAGACATTATATTAAATCTCCATTTTTAAAAGGCAAATAAATTAGAATTCCAGTAAACTACAAAACAAATTTAAAAAGAAAGAAATTAAAACTATGTTGGAAGAGCCTCTTTCTAACAGCTCAAATTCATCACCCAAAGAAAAATGAAAGCATTCATGACAATCACAGATGAAAACAAAATGAATGTCATTGGAATTAGTTATTCTTTCCCCACTGAAATATAAAATATACATAGAAATTTGATACTATACTATCACAAATTATACTTTTCTTAGTTCTAATTTTCTATAAACTCTGTTTTACAAAGCTTTTATTATTATAAAAATATTTCTTTTCATGATTGAGAATTTGGTCTCAGCTTTTAATTTTTATATCAATTTTTTGTATACTGGCTACCTCTTCTAATCAGAAAAATAACCTTGTAAATGTCTTCATAGTGATAGCACACTCAGCAGAAATTACCAAATGTACACACAGACCATGAATGGTGTAGCTCTCCATTGTTTTTTTAATATGCATTTCTCATAAACTTTTGTATGACACCATATGCACATGGCACACATATACACACACACAGATGGAGTGTGATTTCTCGCTGTCTCTCTGTCTCTCTTTCTGTCTTTCTAGGGAATGCATGTGCCCTGTAGCAAAAACTCTCAAGAAAAAAAGGAAAGAAAGAAAGAAAGAAAGAAAGAAGAAAGAAAGAAATAAAAGAAAGATGGCAAAAAAAAAAAAGAAAAAGAAAAGAAAAATAAATAATTTGAACAGAATGGGAATTAGCTCTTCTTTAAAAGTTTTATAGAATTCAAAGGTGAAGCCATCAGGACAAGGACTTTTCTTTGTTGGGAGCTTATTTATTTATTTATTTATTTTTTGGAGAGATTTTTGCTATAGGGCTCATGCGCTTGCCAGACAGACAGAGAGAGACATAGAGACAGAAAGCGAGAAATCACCCCCCAGGGGGATGGTCATGCCTTAATCCCTTCTCCTCCATTCTCCTCTCAGGATCTTGGGCACACACACAAACATGCCCGACATGAGTTTTAAGCCGCCGGGTCCAAGACACGAACTGCGGTCGACTACGTGGGAGTCCAGTGACATAGCCATTACGCTAACTGCTGGTTCCCGTTTGTTGGGAGCTTATTTATCACTGATTCAATCTCCTGGCTTTTTATGGGTCTATTCAGACTTTCTATATCATTATGGCTCAGTCTTGGTAGATTATATGTATCCAGGAATTTGTCCATCTCATACAGATATTTTTGTTTCTTGGCATATAGTTGTTCATAGTATCCTCTAATGATATTTTATATTTCTGTTATGTATGTTATTATATTGCCTGATTCATTGCCAACTTGATTTACCTGTTTCCTTTCTCTCTTCTTAAAAAGTCTCACTAGTTGTGCATTGATTTTGTTTATCTTTTCAAAGAACCAGCTTTTACTTTCATTTATTTTCTGTATAGTTTGTTTATTTTCTATTTCATTTATTTCTGCTCGTATCTTTATTATTTCCTTACTCCTGAAGCTTTTTGGATTTTTTTGCTGTTGCTTTTCCAGTTCTCTGAGGCATGGTGCTAGGTGATCCATTTACCCTCTTCTCATCTTCTTATGTGCCCTAATTGCTATGAACTTCCCTCTTATGACTACTTTTGCATTGTCCCAAAGATTTTGGAAATTCATGTCCTCATTGTCATTGGTTTCCATGAATTTTTGGATTCCAATCTTTATTTCTTCAGTAGTTATGAAGTCATTCAGGAGTAGGTTATTTAGTTTCCATGTACTTTTTTTGAGGATTTCTCTTGAAATTAAAATCAAGATTAATTCCATCACGGTCAGAGAAGATACTGGATATAGTCTCTATGTCTTCGAATTTGTAGAGGCTTGACTTGTGCCCTATCACGTGGTCAATCTTTGAAAAGATTCCATGTGGGCATAAAGAAAATGTGGATCTCATGGTTATTGGGTGGAAGTCTGTTAAGTTCATTTGATTTATGGTATCATTTAGACCCTTTATGTCTGCTTATTTTTATGTCTAGATGATCTGCCCAGAGAAGATAGTGGGTGTTGAGGTCTCCAACAATTGGTGTGTTGTAGTCTCTCTCTCTCTCCTTTCAGATCTAACAGTCTTTCTTTCATGTATTTGGGTGATACTGTGTTAGGTGCATAGATATTTATAAGCATTATATCTTCTTGATCGATTAACCCTTTTACTACAATCTAGTGCCCTTCTTTGTCTCTTTGAACAGTTTTTATTTTAAAGCTTATATTATCATGATTGTATACTAGAAGACCCAATGGTATCCATGAAAAAAGTCCTTGAAGGAATAATGAATGCAGTAAAGCCGCAGGATACAAAATCAACATACAGAAATCTACAGCATTTCTACATACAAACAGCTGGCAGACTGAGAGAACTGAAAAAAGTAATTCCACTTATGAAAGCCACAAAAAGTATATGATACCTAGGAATAAATCTAAATAAAGAAGGTAAAGACCTCCACAAGGAAAGCTAAAAGAAACTTAAAAAAAGAAAACAAAAATGACACAAAAGTGGAAGGACACCCCATGTTCCTGGATTGGAAGAATTAATATAATCAAGGGGCCAGCAGTTAGCGTAATGGCTATGTCGCTGGTCTCCCATGTAGTCAACTGCAGTTCGAGTCCCAGACCTAGGGGCTTCAACTCACACTGGGCACATGTGCTTGCATGCCTAAGATCCTGAGAGGAGACTGGAAGAGAAGGGATTGCAGCATGGCCATCCACCTGGGGGGTAATTTCTTGCTTTCTATTTCTGGCAAGCCCACGCACCCTATAGCAAAAAAACAAAAAAACAAAACAAAACAAAAAAAAAAACCTCTCCAAAAAGATAATTAATGTAATCAAAATAGCAATTCTATCCAAATTAATCTACATATTTAATGCAATCTTGATCAAAGTACCAGTCACATTCTTCACAGATCTAGAAAAGATAATCATACAATTGTTCTGGAATCATAAAACACCTCGTATTGCCAAAGCAATCCTGCATAAGAAGAGTGGAGTGGGCAGCATTTCACTCCCTAACTCCAAAATATACTGCAAAGCTGTGGTAATCAAACAGCATGGTGTTGGCACACAGACATGTGGACCAATGGAGTAGAATAGAGTCCCCAGAAATAAACTACCAAATATACATCCGACTGATCTTTGACAAAGAGTACCAGTAAATCCAGTGGAAAAGGAAAGTCTCCTTAGCAAATGGTGCTGAAAAAACTGGATATCCACCTGCAGAAAGATGAATCTGAACCCCTACCTCTCACCTCTGACAAAAAACAACTCAAAGTGGACCAAAGATCTAAACCTCAGACTCAAACTATCAAACTGCTGCTGGAAAAGACTGGGGAAACTCTGGGAGACGTTTGGGTAGGCAAAGTCTTAAATAAGACCCTCAGAGCACAATCAATAGTCCCAAAAATAGACAAGTGGTATGACATCAGATTAAGAAGTTTCTGCATGGCAAAAGACACAGTAATTAGTGTGAATTGACAACCCTTAGAATGGGGAAACATTTGTGTAAACTATGCGTCAGATAAGGGACTGATAACCAGAATACACAAGGATCTCAAGCAGCTGTCCCAAAAAAGATTATCAACCCTATTAAGAGATGGGAGAATGAGTTGAAAAAAACACTCTCTAAGGATGACATATGAGTAGCCAAAAGGCATATGAAAAAATGCTCAACACCCCTCACTATAAAGGAGATGCAGATCAAAACTATGATGAGATACTACCTAAATCCAGTCAGAATAAGATTAAAAAATAATAAATAGGGACCAGCAGTTAGCGTAATGGCTATGTCACTGCACTCCCATGTAGTCGACCGCAGTTCGAGTCCCGGACTCAGTGGCTTAAACTGACACCGGTGCATGTGTGTGCGTGCCCAAGATCTCGAGAGGAGAACGGAGGAGAAGGAATTGTAGCGTGGCCATCCCCCCGGGGGGTGATTTCTCACTTTCTGTCTCTCTCTGTCTTTCTGGCAAGCGCATGTGCCCTATAGCAAAAACCTCTCCAAAAAAATAATAATAATAATAAATAAATAAGATAAGTGTTGTAAGGGATGTGGTGAAAGGGGAACTCTCTTAAATGGCAGGTAGGAATATAAACTGGCCCAGTCACTGTTGAAAACAATTTGGAGATTCCTCAAAAATCTACAGATAGAACTACCATATAATCCAGAAATCCCACCTTTTGTTATCTACCCAAAAGACAAAAGAATTCTTAATCAGAAAAGTGCTTACACATCTATGTTTATTGTGACATTCTTTATAATTACTAAGACATGGAGCCAACCCAAATGTCCATGAAAAGAAGAATCGGTTGAAAAACTGTGGCACATATACTCTATGGAATACTACTCAGTCATTAAAAAAAAAAAAAAACATAAAAACAAAAACAAACAAACAAAAAAAACAAGACCCTGACTTTTGTCAAAAAGTGGATGAATATGGAAGATTTACTGCTGAGTGAAGCAAGCCAGGTTATGAAGGAGAGACATTGTATGTCTCCAATTAATATATACCGAGTGTTCGCACTCTTATGACCAAAACTGAATGACTAAAGGATATAAAAACATAGTAAATGGTTGGTAATACCAGATACAGAGTGGGAAGAGAGAGAGTAGAGCAGAGTCTGAGGAATGACATTAAGGAGAAAAAATAAAGAGGCAAGGCATTTATGGGACAAAAAAATAGGTTATTATCTGTTGAAGATAACTTTATATTATTGTCAATTTGACTGGTGAGAAATGTACACAGGTAGGAATATTCACTTTGCAAGCTAAATAGTGTAATTGAATATATAAAAGTAATTGAAATTAAAAGAAAATAAAAACTACTTATTTGGAAGAAATTATTGTTGGCATAAACATTTTTAAAGCATCTATTTTTTCACTATTCTTCCACTCAAGCTTCACCCCAAATTTAGTGTTCATACTTGTTCTATTTTCACAGAATTCAATGTTGCTCTGATAGGGTTGTCATTCCATCTCATGTCTTATTATTACCTTAAAATAAATTTTGTTTAGATATGCTATAACAAGTTAGTATACCTTTTTTTGTTGAAAAAAATTTAAATCCATAAATTCTTTTCAGAAAATATAATTTCCATGAACTTTTAAATATAAAATTTAGACGTGTGTGTGTGTGTGTGTGTGTGTGTGTGTGTGTTGGACCGGAAAAACTAAATTACAATAATTGGGTTTTAGATCTAGCACAGTTTTATAGGCCGGTACCTATAGTTATTTTTCCCTAAATAAAGTCCTTAAAATAGGGCTAACAGTAGCATGGAGGTTAAAGCAGCTGGATCCCACATGCGGTTTGTCCTGGACCTAGAACTTTGAAAATTATGACAGGTGCATGTGTATGCACACCCAACACCCAACATCTTGACAGGAGTATGGAAGAGAATGGATTGAAGTGTGGCCATCCCCACTGGGTGTGATTTCTCATTTTCCCACCTCTCTCTGTCTGTCTATCTCTGTTAAGTACCCATACTCTATAGCAAAAAGTTAAGTAATAATAATAAATTCTAGGCCAGGTTGTGGCCTGATGATTAAGATGACTGGATCCAACATAACCAACTACATGTTTCAAATCTCAGAACCAGCAGCTTGAGAAATATTCTGGGTATTTATGTGTGTGACCACAATTCTGAAAGGGAAATGAAAAACAAACTGCAGTGTGACCATTCCCCATGGGAGATGCTTTCTCACTTCTCTCTCTGTCACTCACTAGTAAACATAAGAACACTCTGGATTTTTTGGTCTCCCTTTTTACATAACAATGACCAACTGATGTCAATTAAATCCATCTCAGTTTATAAACTATCCCTCTGCTAATTATGGAGAGTGGTATCATTTAAAAATCTTATCATCTTTTATAAAAAAACACCATAACATGCTCTTTAGAAGAAAAGAAATAATATTTTCTTTAAACACTTAACAATGACAAAATATCAATAATTTGTTTGAAGAATACTTCAATACTCAAAGATCAAAGAATGGGGACAAGTATATTTCCTCATTATATTAAGTGTATAATATCATTTATTTGCCATGTAAATGTCATAACTTTTAAAATATACTACACTAATAACTTTGTTACAGATTCTTGACTTAATTTATATTTTTGCAATCATCTATTCTTTTGAAAAACATCGGTACTCTATTCATACTCCACATCTTTCCATTTCACCCATATAACAGTGTTCTGAAGTATTATCTCCCAGATTCCATTTCTTATTATGAATCCAAATTAAGTTGCCTATAGTATGCAATCAAGTTTCTATTACTAAGGATTTTATATATATATACCACAATATAGTTCACATTTCCCCAAAATAGGATAGTATATTGGAATAGGAAAGGTTATGTTGATATGAATAAAATAAACCTGAAATTCAATCATTCCTTTATTACTCTGTAACTGTGAAAACACTTGGGGTATAGGAATAAGTTGATAAAACTTTCAGAAGAACCTTCTATGCAGTAGACCAGGTGAGAAACAAAGTGTTCATGTGTCTCGAGTTATTTACACACTCAGTATCCGATACAATAAATATTGTTACTTAATTTTTTTTTAGCATGAGATATTTGATCTCTATGAAATGGACTTAAGTGTTGACTCCCCCTTTTCTCCATGAGCATAGCAAAAGGATGGAAATAGATTCTCTATAAGTGGGGAAATATAATGAAAATTCAATTCTGGGGGACAAATGAGATATTCAAAACATGTTTAGGAAAATGATCCATCATAATTTAAAATTTGGAGGGAAAAGATTATACTGTTAGAGGCACTGGAAGCCTATGGTTCACTTAGAATAACTAAATCAACTACAAACTCAAATTAGTTGAACCATTGAATATATTAATTCAAACCCTATCATAATAGTTTAAAAGAAAAAAAGGAACACCCATTTCAAGCACAAAAATTATTTGAATCACTCACTACTGCATGATACATAATATCTAGCTTTCACCAAAAAATTATAAAGCACAAATAAAGTCAGGAAAATTAACAGTGTCAAAAAAATAAAGCAATCAACTGAACTAGACCTATGTATGTCATAGATGCTGAAACTATTTCATAGGTAATTTAAGTATAGCTAATATGTTAATGTTAATGGTTCTAATGGAAAAAGTGTTCTAGCATATACAAAAGTTAATTTCAGCACAGAAATAAACATTAAAGTGATAAAAATAAATACTTGAAACAGAAACATTAACAGATGTAAAGAATATTTTCCAGAGAAGAATCAGAAGGTTCAATATAGCTGAGCAGAAACTGGTCAGTAACACTAGCCACATTTAAACAAATTATTTATTTAAATATTTTTAAATATTTAAATATATACAGGTAATACATATTAAATGTGTGTGTGTGTATATATGTATGTATATATATGTATATATGTATATATATATATACTTTTATAAAGTGTCTATGTATATATATATGTGTATACATACACATATATCTGTGTATACACATATATACAGATATATGTGTGTGTATATATATATGTATATATATGTGTATATATATACTTTTATAAAGTATTCAAAATCTGTGAGATAATCTCAAATGCTTTAATGTTCTTGTAATCATAACAGAAGACAACAGGGTAAAACATGAACAAGAACAAATATTTGAATGTTATACAACATACTAACATAATGAAAGGTAAAATCATATGATTATTTTAATGGATACAGAAAAAGCCACAGACAAAATTTTGCATCCTTTCATGATAAAAACTTATACCGATTAGGTATACAAAAATAAGCCTCAACATAGTAAAAGACATATTTGACAAGCCCATGTCTAACATTATACTCAATAGTGAAAACTATTCTGTAAGTTCAGAAACAAGACAAGGATGTCTGCTCTCATCACTTCTGTGAAATCAAGTTCTGTGCAATTAAGCGAGAATGATTTTGAAAAAGAAAGAGAAAGAAAAAAGAAAAGAAAAGGCATCCACATTGGAAAGGAAAATGTAAAATTTTTGCTTAGTAGATGATACAATTTTATATAGGACAACATTAACAATGCTACTAAGAAAGCATTAAACTAATGAATTCAGTAAGATTATAGGAAACAAAACAAAGATATAAGTCAGTTGCCTTTCTATGCACTAACAACGATATCTGCAAGAAAATTAAGAAAATCATCCCACTTACCTTAGTATCAAGAAGAAATACTTAGGAGATAATTTGACAAAGAGAGAAAAAGATTTGTATATTGAAACCACAAAATATTACCCCATATTTGTGGATCAGAAGGTATGGTTGGGACCAGCAGTTGGCATAATGGTTATGTCACTGGACTCCCATGTAGTCAACCGCGGTTTGAGTTCCGTACCCGGTGGCTTGGACTCGCTCTGGGCACATGATCATGCGTGTGTCAGGATCCCCAGAGGAGAATGGAGGAGAAGGAATTGCAGTATAGCCATCCCCCCCTGGAGGCGGGAGTGATTTCTCACTTTCTGTCTCTCTGTTTCTCTCTGCACTTCTGGCGAGCAAAAATCTCTCCAAATAAATAAAAAAATAAATAAAAGAAGAAGAAGACTTAATATTGTTAAAGTGTTCATATTACACAAAGTGGTATATATATATATATTCATTGCAGTTCCTACATGAATTCCAATGGTATTTTTCACAAAAATAGAAAAATGTAATTATAAACATTATACAGAATAACAAAAGATCCCAACATACCAAAACAATCTTAAACAAAAAGAAACTGGAAACATTAGATTGATTTCAACTTGAAGGACAAAGTGACAGTAGTAAAACAATATAGAGCAAAATAGAAACAGACATATAGAGCTGTAGAACAGAAAATCCAGGGATACATTCATGCATATACGTCAATTGATCTTTGATAAGATGCTAAGAACATACAAGGAGTGAAGGACCATCTCTCAAGTAAATGGTAATAGAAAATCGGGTATCTACACAGAAGAATGAATTAGGACATTTATACCATACATAAAAATCAACTCTAAGTGAATTAAAGACTCAAATGTAACACCTGAAAGTACAAAACTACTAAAATAGTGGGAAAGCCCTATGACAGTCTTGCCGGTGATTGATTGATACGACACAAAGAGGACAGGCAACAGAAACAAAAGTAGACAAATGCAACCGCATCAATCCAAAAAGCTTCTACACAACACAAACAATCAACAGAGTGAAAACGACTACAGAATGGCAGAAAATATTTGTGACACATACATCTAATGAGGGGTTAGTGTCCAAAGCATAAAAGGAAATACTACAGTTCAATAGCAAAATGAACAAAAAATAAAAACAAATCAAAACAATGGGCAAAGGACCTGAAAAATATTTCTAAGAGATGTACCAATAGTCAGCAGTATATAAAAAGATGCTGAATATCACTAATCTTCAGATCAAAGAAAATAAAAACCTCGTTGAGATTATTACCTCACAGCTGTTCAAACGGTCATGATCAAAATAATAAAAAATAACAATGATGTTGTGGAGAAATCAGAGCCTTTACGCACTGTTGGTGGGAATGTAAAATACTGTAGCCGTTGACGAGGATAAGGTCATATACATCTAGAAGTGTTTCTATTGAGTACTGGTATTGTTGGGACATTTCATTTTACATTTCATAAACACACATGGCTTATTTGATAAGTGGTATGCATATATTTTCATGTTTCAGATAAAGATAAGTAACAATTAGGGTTTTTCCCCCCATTTGTAAGCTTGTTTTTCTTTTCTTGTTTGAATTTTAAGTTATCAATGATTATTTAATGAATGAGAAGGAATTTTCCATTTGTATATATTCTGATATTTTCTTTCTTTATTTTATTTCTTTTTGGAGAGGTTTTTGCTATATGGTGCATGTGCTTGTCAGGAAGAGAGAGAGAGACAGAGAGAGAGAAAACGAGAAATCACCCCCCAGGGGGAATGGCCACGCCAGTCCCTTCTCCTCCATTCTCTTCTTGGGATCTTGGGCACGCACATGCGCCCAGTGTGAATTTAAGCAACTGGGTCCCAGACTCGAACCACGGTCAGCTACATGGGATTTCAGCGACATAACCATTACACTAACTGCTGGTCCCTATTCTGATATTTTATTAAAATAATTTTCCAAGTAAAATATTTGCACAATAACTCATAAGGATGTCCAATAACTTTTAATAAGGTAGAATTAAGGTTGGTCTTGTCGAGACAGCAGTAACATACTGTTCATGAGATGTGGGATCCATGAGAAGGTTAGGGGGTTGGTTTTCTTTCTGACCTATAAACACCATGGACGTGAGTCCATGATCCCAGCTGGCAAGGAAAGCTGGGGAAGCAGTAAACATAAGATCCTGTGAGGGTGCTTGGCTTTCTCTCATGAAAAAATATTTACTTTAAAAAAAGAGTAGAAAGAAAAGTCAAAGTGATTGCTTCCTTATTATTCTGACCTACAGGTGAAATAAAACATAGATTTGAATATAAGAAATGTAAAATCTTACAGTAAAATAAAATTGTTGGTATAAATAACTGAAAAATAAGAACAAGTAACTAGAGCAAGAAGTATGAGGAGTATGAAAAGAAGTATATGAAGAGAAAGACCTTAATGTGTATAAGATTTATACCTCAAGCCCTTTGCTCTTATCATCAGAAACCACTGAAAGACGACACTTTTTGAGTGTCCTTGCAGATTTCATAAATAAGGATAATGAGTACGCCCTCCAGACCCCTTTAATTATATCTGTATGATGTAATGGAATAAGGGCTATTTGGAGCCATACTAAGAAAGCTTGTCTATTGATATTGATATTGGTAACCTGTGTACGTGTGGGGCTATGTCTTGTATTTTTTAGACAGGGTCTCCCTATTTTGCAATGAAGCTTCCCAAGATGCTGAAATTATAGACATATGCCACTATATGTGGCTCTTTCAGACAGGGTCTCAGTGTGGTCTGTCAACTACACTGGATGTAAGCTCGCTATACTTGTTTCGCAGCATCTTGAGTAGCTGGGATTATGATGCATGTATATCACTGTGCATGCTTTGTTTTGTTTTCCTAAGGTTAATCAAGAACTCAGCCTGCACCTCGTAGGTGATGTCAGCCTCTTGAGCAGCATCCAGAGCATGCTACTGCTGCTGAGACACTATTTTTTTTTTAATGGCAGACATATTCAAATTTCAGTTATGAAGAAAAAACAATGCTACTTTTATGAAGTTAATTTTATAAAATTAATTTAAACAAAAATATTAATCAAGAGACAAAAGAAAAGACCCATCTGGTGGCAGAGCAGTAAAACAGCTTTACTTAAAGTAAGGGTCCTAGATTGGCAGTCCAAGGACTTCCTGTTCATACCTGGGACGTGCACACATGTTCCTATCCTACAGACTGGCTGAGGCTGGGGCAGGTCCTGACGAGAGTGTTTCACAGATTTTAAAAAATTATTTTCTGGTACGGGAAATGAATTAAAGCCATATATAATTGTATAGATGCACATTAATATTGAATTTTGAAAAAAATGATGAGAAAATATATTTTTCAAATAAAATATTTATGTTTCATGATACACCTTACTTATTTTTGTCACTATGAATATCCTGAACTCTTTACTGGACATTTCCACGAGTTCCATTGTATTGTTTATGGATAAGAAAGGATTGTTCTTTTCTCTTGGGGAAAAGACATTTTCTTGGTTTCTCGTATTTCTTGTGCCTCTGTGATTGTTTCTGGTCATCTGATCATTTATATGTTTCTTCCTATTTTCTTGGACTTAATTCTGAACATTTAGAGGTGTGCAGGAGATACAGAAATCTAAAGTGTCTTTTTGTTAAACAATGGGAAAAAGTCACAACAAGGTTCGAATCATCTTTCCATGAAGGGTAAAAAAAATATGAAATTAGATTGTTATATACAATAGGATGACAGTTGTGTCAGAAGGAAATATATGTATCTTGATGTTTCTTGTCTGTGCTTCAGATTTCAATGAAAATACAACTGCCAGTGTAAGTCTCCATCAGTTCCCCAGCAGAGCCTTTCTTAGGATACCGCTGCCAGATGCTCTTTCCGAAGTAGAGATGAAAAGTCACAGCACAGACCACGAAATGCTAAACAATGCTAAGTTGATTTATTTCTTCTAGATTTATAGCTGCCATTAGCCAGACACTTTGGTGAAATTAATAATAATAATAATAATAATAATAAATATAAAGGGCTTTTATAACCTTTATCATGTTGAAACAATGTTTTTCAAATTTGCACATCACAGTCAAGACTGGTCTTTGGAAGATTAGTCAAACCGTTCATGAGTGTTGGCATGATGAATTTTCAGTAAAATAAATCATCCCTACCCCCTACAATTGAAACATAGTTTTATAACTTAAAATATTCACAATACCATATATTAAAGAATTATCATTCTGTTAGGAATGCTGCACTAAATTAAGATATATTGCTTTGTATTCCCATTCTAGATGAACTAATAAAACTTTGCTCAAAGATGATACAATAGTCACATCTTCTGATTGGATTAAGTGTTTCTGGTAGGCTTGAAACAAATTGAAAAGTAAAATTCACTTTTAACTCTCCTAATATAAAACAGTCTCAAGTCCATAAACGGAGGATATTTGTGTATGTGCTTTACATTTTTAAAGAGTGATACATAAGGTAAAAAGTCTTCTAAAAATGCTCTAGAAGCTAATGATTTGAGAGCAAAATAGGTTAGGCCTAGTGAAAAATATTGTTCCCCCCTGAGCTTTGCCATCAGGATTATCAGCCTTGATAATTCAAAGCAGCATTAATGTGATAGTTGAATGAAAGATTTTGGAAATGGTGGGCATGGGCGGGAAGGTGGAAGAAAAGCCTGAAAAATCGCAGAGAGCTAGAACGGCAGAAGTAATGGAGGGGAAGTTCCAGTTTCAAGTGAGCCTAAAGTAACTATCCCAGTTCTTGCTCCAAAAACCCGTTCAGTAGCAGCAGCTTTTAATAAAGATGGACATTATGAACCAGAGGGGATGCCCACAGAAACAAAGAGGTTGAAGAAGGTAGGAAGGGACGGGGCCAGCAGTTAGCATGATGTCTATGTCGTTGGACTCCCCTCTAGTCAACCGCGGTTTGCAGCCGGGACCTGGTGGCTTAAAACTCACGCCGGGCACATGTACGTGTGTGCCCAAGATCCCAAGAGGAGAAAGGAGGAGAAGGGATTGCAGCGTGGCCATCCCCCATGGAGGTGATTTCTTGCTTTCTGTCTCTCTGTCTCTCTCTGTCTGGCGAGCCCAGGCGCCCTATAGCAAAAACCTGTAAAAAAAAAAAAAAAAAAAAAAAAAAGCTAGGAAGGGATACACCAAAGTGAGATGGACCAAACTCCTTCAATAAAGGAATGCACAGGTTTTCTGATAACCAGAAGCTATGGGAGCTAAATATAAAATCTCGTCTTGCAAGTGTCCATGATCAAGACAATTAAGTAACATGTTTTCAGATTGGGGTGTGGGATGGGTGTAAAGTTAAAAGGAACAGTTTCCTGGGACCAGCAGTGGACATAATGGCTATGTTGTTGGACTCCCACATAGTGCACCCCCGTTCCAGCCCCTGCCCTGGTGGCTTAAACTCATGCCAGGCACATGTGCATGCGTGCCCAAGATCCTAAGAGGAGAGTGAAGAAGGGATTCTGGCATGGCCATCCCCCCTGGGGGGGGTGATTTCTTGCTTTCTGTCTCTCTGTATCTTTCTTTCTGGCGAGCACACAGTGCCCTATAGCAAAAACCACCCCCTGCCCCTCCCCCCCAAAAAGAGGAACAGTTTCCTTTTATAAAAAATGGTATAAGAATATGGAGTATGGAGCCAGTTTATTAATTTTTTTTTCATTTTCTTCTTTTTGGAGAGGTTTCTTTTTATTTTTTTCTTTTTTTTTTTTTTTTTTTTTTTGCTGTAGGGTGCCTAAGCTGGCCAGAAAGAGAGTGAGACAAAGAGAAAGAAAGCGAGAAATCACCAAATCACCCACCAGAGGGGATGGCCAACCCGCAATGGAGAAGGGTCTCCTCCATTCTCCTCTCAGGATCTTGGGCACGCATGCACACGCGCCTGGAATGAGTTTAGGCCACCAGGTCAAGAACTCAAACCGCAATCAACTACTTGGGAGTTCAGCAACATAGCCCTTATGCTAAATGCTGGTCCCCATTTTCATTTTCTTTTTAAGATTGAGTAGTACACTAGTAAGTGAGAGGTTTTTATTTATTTGTTTATTTACAGATTTTTTTTTTTTTTGCTATAGGGTAAATGCATTCACCAGAGAAACAGAAAGTCAGAAAGCAAAAAATGCTACTCCTCAATCCCTCCTACAAAAAATTCCAGTCTGCAATCTTCCTCCATTCTCCTCTAGGAATTTTGGGCATGCATGTACACATGTCTGGCATGAGTTTTAAGCCACTGGGTCCTGGACTCAAACCATGGTTGACTACATGGGAGTCCAGTGATGTAACCATTATGCCATTGGCTGGTCCTGAGAGTTTGAAATTGGAAGGGATTTATATACAGATTTCAAAACATTACTAATTTTATACTTTCATGTGATTAGTTTTTAAAGATCACAGACAATAAATCAGAAATAGTACTATTTTATGAACTGCATATTTTTTGTTGTTGTTTTTTGAGTTACAATTCTCAGCCCATTAAGAGAGAGGCAAAAGTTGTTGTCTATCTAAAACTGCAAGAAGTTGCTCTTTTAACTCCATTAACCTAAACTACCTGGCTCCCAGGAACAGCCTTTTAGAGAGAGAGGGAGTATTGTATTAAGAGGAAAATATTACTGGTCTATCGATAGAAAGTAAATTTAGATAAAATACAGTTTTTTTTTTTTTTCTTATGGGCATTCGTTTTTGTTTCCAGTCATCATAAACTAGGTATTACATTAATATCAGTGGGTATAGAAGCTTAAGTCTTTAAAAATTTTATGTAAACTCAATATTTGAAATAGCCCGCTTCACCTTAGTGGGTATTATCTACCTTCATTAGTCTTCAAAGAGCAACCATTTGCTACCCATGTAAATCAGTGTTTTGAATGCACTTCTCTTGGTCTGGTTTATTAGCTAGTTCCTGGAAGCATTTCCAACAGAACTTGAGACAAATCATAAGGAAGCTGTTTCTTTTAAAATACAAACCAACACCCCAAATCCCCATGTACATATATATTGCTTAAACATTTGGCTATTTTTGTCTCTTCCAAGGTATAAACACCAAAAAGAAAATTTAACATTGTATGAAGAGAGAAAGAGGTGTACTTTCTGTAACTTCGTGGAAGTATTTTAAGTTACTAACTTGTGAAATGCAATTTGATTTGAATTTACTACAGGATTTCTCATCAGTACACCTTATACGGCTTGTTTTACATATATATGTATTCACCAGTGCCCTCTCAAAAACATATTTCAGGTACTGAAAATGGAAAGAAAATACATCTTCAAATATATTTTATGGAAGCTCTCACCACATATACTTACTAAGTTTGTGTTCTGAGGGGGTGTTTGTTTTTGTATTTTTCTACTGAATTTTCTTTTTAATGTGACTGTTATATGCATCTTTAAAAGCATGGTCTCAGACATAAACATACATTCTTGTAAAGGTTCCCCAGAAAATTCCTGCAGTGTTAAATTTGGAGGTAGCTTCAGACTATTATTTTGGTTGTAACTACTCACTGAGATTTTTTAATAAGTAATAAATCTAGAGAAGCAGCTTATGTGTGTTCCTAACATTTAGTTCACTGTTCCTAACATTTAGTTCATTTGTATTTAAGTTTAGAATAAGCCCAAAGTAAAACAATGGAAATGTATATAGAATTATTAGCTCTTACAAGATTTAATTATATCAAGATGCATGAATTTAACTGAGAATTTTATGTAGGTAAACTGTCCATTGAACTGTGTATTAATCCCTCTCTTATATTCTTTCCTGACCCAAATGAAATATTAATCTAAGATCAAGGTGGGAGAGAAAAATAATTGAGATGAAAGTCTTCAGTAAAGTATTGATAAATTTGTCAAACTCAATAGTATCCATGTTTTCTATTTCATCTAAAAAATTAATTAACTGGGACCAGCAGTTAGCGTAATGGCTATGTTGCTGGACTCTCACGAAATCGACCGCTGTTCACATCCTGGACACGGGCTTAAAACTCACACCGGGCGTGTGTGCGTGTGTGCCCAAGATCCTGAGAGAACTAAGGAGAAGGGATTGCAGTGTGGCCATCCCCCCTGGGAGGTAATTTCTCGCTTTTTGTCTCTCTGTCTCTCTCTGTCTGTCTGGCGAGCGCACATGCCCTATAGCAAAAACTCATAAAAAAATGATTCATTATGATTGCTATTCTGATGACAATCTGAGGCAAATTTTTATACTGATAGGTCTTAGAAGGTCTTATTGTTTGCCTTCCTTTATTTTAGTCTGGCTATTAGGTAGTTGATCCAGTTTACAATTTTCTTACTACCTAAGGAGTAAGCTATATCTAGGGGTAAGTTAAATGCACCATTAAAACAGAATCAGTTTCACTAATCACTATTGGATATTCAAGCCCTGATCATGCCTTTTATGTCAGCAAAATTTACACATTATGAATTCTGTTTTGTCAAATCCTTATTTTCCATTATGAAAGGAACAAGCACCTTTTTTGATACCAACATCCTCCATTTTGATGGTCATACGATGCACATCCTACTTGAATTCTCAGATGTTCATAACTTCCCATTTAGTAAAATAGCATGCAATTCTGTATATAGTAGGCTCCATAAATGTTATTAGAATTCATTGAATTCAAGATGTTAAGGAAACAGAAAACTTCATGTGTTTTTTTTTTCTGTTTGTACTTCCACTTTGTCTATTTTTAAAAATTAAAAGACATCTTCACCTGAACATGGAGGAATTATGAGACAGTTGTAGCAGTTGGAAGAAGAAAATTTAAAAATAATTAAGGTCAATATATTAGCTTTATATTATCCTTCCTTTATAATTCACTTAAGGCTTTTTGTCTTTTCTATTTCCACCTACCTTTTTTAGTTTCTGCTATGTAAACTCAAGATTCTACGTTGCACCTATGTCATAATCATTGTTGACATAAAAACTCAGAAAATTATTTGCACCAAATAGTTGAAGGTTGTATATATCCCCATATTTACAAGAAAAAAAAGGATAACTTTTTATTTAAATATACTTGGTGAATTACACATTACTGCTAATGAGAACATTTAGAATAATAATGTAAAACTTAATTGTATTGTCCCACATTCTCCTAATGTGTTTGATAAGAAAATATACATTCTTTTCACTAATAATTGTAGAGTTTATAATTGAATGTCTTAAATGCAAGACAATGAAGACAAAGAAAGAAACAGAGAAGTTCTCATTTCTAAATTCTTTTCAATCTTGAGTTGCAGCCAAGAATTTTGATTTTGTAAGCAATCACCTCACCAGCTGTCTTGATATACCCCTGCCATGCCCTTGCTATTTCGTTTCTCAGTGGTGCATGTGCTCACATGTAAATAATAGATAGGGTACATTAAGACATGGGGTAAATTGAGCAGGTTTATTTGGCACTGAGCAAACATCTGCTGTATAAAATCAAAATTAATCGCCATCATGACTTTTCTGCACTAACTTATTGTCATCCATTTAGAAAATATCCATTGCTCTAAATAATGCTAATAAAACACACAGAGACACACACATTCATTAGAACTTAAGCCCTCGACTCTCAGGGTCAGAATTCTGTGACACTGAGCTCCAAAGCAATTGCATTTCTCATCATTTTCTGATCTCTGGGAGTAAGGTAGGACTAAATAAAAATAGCTTCAGAATGAGTGCACAAGTCTCCCTCAAAATCTTTGCAGACCCTTGAGTGATTCTCTTGGAACCACTGATGTGAGTTCTGTGTTACAACAGTCCCCCTTTTCAATGTCTAACTACTCTCCACCCCACTCATATTCTTTAATGATGGAGGATTTCAGGTCAAGATATAACAATCAATACACAAGCTTCATTTAAAAGAAAAACTGAATTTTTCAAGTATAATTGAAAGAAATTCAAATATCACAAAACTGCTGGACATTTCTAATGGAGATACATTATTTTTTAAAAAAGATAGTACAAAGTATCTTCATAAAGCTCATGGAAGACACAAATTATGTGAAAAACACATATTATGAAAAAAAAACTATGCATAGTTTTTAAATTTTTGCATCAAAAAATCTCAAACTTTCATTTTTCACCAACTTTTTAAAGTCCCCTCATCCATGATATATTTGAAATGTTATTTACTATGTGTGGCCTTACTGTTGCAAGAAATTTCTACAGCTCCCTGACTATTAATATCAAACTTCTGGCCCATGTAAATACTAATTGCAATGATTCAGAGCACTAGGACTTACTGCTTGCTCTTCCACACTTGGGCTGTGTAACCTACATTCAGCATTGGGGTGCACTCTTTACTCCCACAGCTGATGCTAGCTTCTACTCAACTTATTTTACAATTTTCATAAAATATTTGCCGTCTGAAAATTCCCATGAAAAAGACCTAAATTTTTCGATGAAACAAATTTGTTTTTTAAAAAAATGACCATACAGAAGAGGAAAAACTGTTTAAAAAAAAAGGTAGACTTTTAAAAATAAAGATAAAATTAGAAAACAATGGAAACATGCAGGTTCTAGTGCATTTCATTTTCATAAAATAGAATTCAGAAAACCTTTGCACAGTACAGATTTCTTAAGTTCAGAAATTATGTCATGGAAATATTTATGAGTCTTAAGTGATTCCACCGTGTTCCCCACAAGATTACTTCTGTTACTTTTCTGCTTAACTGCTTATCAGCTAATTACATAATTTGCCTCCCTGCTTAGTAAATTAAAATCCCAATTCTCCTTCTTATAGTGCATTCACTCCAGATGAGTCAACATCTGCACATAAAGGAGAGCGACCATTCAGCAAGGATGCTGCTGTTTCCTAAAGTGAAATGCTGAAAATGTCAGCAGGACTTAACACAGAGGTGAGTTTCATGAGGCAAAGGTGAAAAACAGCCAAAAATGTTTAACCTAAGTATTGTACATAAAACAGAGTCTATGTTAAATCTCAAGCTCTGTGTTTTATTTATTTATTTATTTTTGTAATTTGCCAGAGGGTATGTGAGCTCATCAGAGAGAAAGAGAGTGAGAGAGGGTGAGACAGAGGGAAACTGAGAAAGTATCTCCCATGGGAAATAGTCATGCCATAATCCCTTCTCTTCCATTTCTCCTTTAGGGATTTTAGGCATTACACGTAAGCACCAGGCATGTTTTTCAACGCACTGGGTCGGTGACTGGAACCACATAGTCAGCCATGTGAGGTCCAGCTGCTTTAACCACCATTCAAAGGTTGTTCCTCTTTGCCATTTTTTAAAGGTATTTTGAGTCAAAGATTCAATTTTACATGCGAGGCATGTGTGCATGTGTGCCCAGAATCCTGAGAGGAGAATGAAAAAGAAGGGATTGTGGCATGGTCACCCCCTCTTGAGGAGGGTGATTTCTCATTTTCTTTCTCTGTCTCTCTGGGGAGTTACATACCCTATAGCAAAAAATCTCTCTCTCAAAATGAAAAGTTTTTCCTGAGGCTAGCCAGAGGTATGGTGGTTAGGGTAGCTGAATCCCTCATGGCCTACTGTGTGGTTCAAGTCTCTTTTTCCCTGTCTCTCTGTGTGTTTCAGGTGAGCACACACACCTTTTGACCAATGTTTAAAAATAAATAAAATAAATAAATAAATAAAAAGTTTCTCCTTTCTTCGTAATGTGTACCTTAGAGAACCTCTATGATGCGAAAGGGCCATTATTGATAGCTTTAACTCATACATGAAAAATCTGAGGATCTTGGGAGCTATGAGGTGCTGAGATTGGGTGTCAGGTTATCTTCTTTTCCTGATTCTCATACAGTGATAGTTCCACATTATTATGTCACCATACTAAATTTACATTTATAAAACACTGAGCCTCATACTTTAGTTACTCTGGCAACTGCATTCTGATTTTTAGAACTTTGAAGCAGAGGAGTAGAGAGTGAATATTAAAATAAAGAGTTTGGGGATAAAGAAATAAGTGGGCAGAAGGAATTGCAGAACTGAAATCAAGAGCAGTTTAAGTGTGGAAATACACAGCACATATGGGAGATACTGCAAAAGTAAACTTGGGTTTGCATGTTCTATAATTTGCTTTACTTGTTTGCTATTAGATGCAAAAACCGTGTTCCAGTAGCTAATTCTTTTTAGCTTAGCTTTCAGTCATCAGATACTGAACTTTTCCTGCTTTAAAACACTATATAGACAGTTTTTTTTACTCTTTCCCCCAAATTGTTGAAAACCAACTTTCCCTTGGGTCTTATCTCACACATTCTAACTGAGTAATGCAAGACTACCCAACCTGCTCAAAGTTCCTTTGAAGGGTTTCTTTTTTTTTTTTTTTCTTTCTTACCCAGAAAGCATCCCCACATTCAAGTATCCAATTTTTCCTCCATCAAAGAGCACTTTTCGGAGTGTTTTCAAGTGGTAAGATGAACAGCACCAACATGCAAGATTTTATGGTGGCTCTCCACTGGGAGAGAGAGGTGGAATAGCCCTACAGAGTCTTGGATAGGGTACTAGAAAGCGCTCTAATCTGATAATGATTTAGTGATAGCTCTAATTATAGTACAGCTCAGCCCAGCTTATGAGTATTGAACACAAAGATATTTAGCGGGAAGTGGCAGGGGTCTCTGATGGCAGAAATAAAACTGCACATCACTGTGTTTGTTAGTAATAAGAGATCATCACTTTCCTGACTCAAAAGTCTTTTCCTTTATTTTGAATGTGAGTGTATAAAGTGTCACTAGCTCAGTTTTGCCATTATTACAGCAAATATCCAGAACTGAACAGTGGAAAACTTGAGAGGTTTAGTGGTTTTAGTGAATATAAATTGAATTGCTCATTAAATTTTGGCTCAGAAGAAAAAGTAAACAGGAAATCACTTTTGGAGTTTTGAATAAAGTAGAGGCAAGACTATTGTTGTTATTGTTATTGTTTTTAGAATCTTCAGTATCCTAAAACAGAACCTCAGGGCTGGTTTTATCTTGAAATTAATACAGTTAGTTTATTCTTGTTGCTCTGTAATGTCAATTATTATATAAGTTCCTGTCACTGTATTGTCAAATTTTTAAACATATTACCAAGGGGCTGGCAGGTGGCATGGTGGTTAAGGGCACTGGACTCCAATGTGGCCGACGGTGGTTCAAGTCCCAGACCTGGCAACTTGCTTTCTTACTTTACCTCTCTCTTTGTCTCTCTCTCACTCTGCTCCTCTCTGGTCAAATTTAAATAAACAAATAAACAATAAATTCAAATAAAATAATTATTTAAAAAAATTAAAAAGAATATCACCAAGCATTTCCTAAAAAGCTAAGAATTCAGGAAAATAACTTTATCCTACTACACTAATTGTTAAAATCAGCATGATGGATCAGCAAAGAGATATACAAGGTAGAGTGAAGTATGTCTGGATATCCAAGAATGGAATTTTTTTTTCTAAGTACGCTAACATTTCAGAAAAAGTGAATGTTAGTTTAATCCAGTACAGAGATACAGAATATGAATTCACTGAGATAAAAGTTGTCACTCTCTCTTCTAGCAAAATCCATAGAAAGGACACATTAAAACCTAGGGGCTGGGTGGTGGTGCAGGGGTAAAATGTCACATTCCTGAGGCTGACCCACATGGAAGGGTGTGCCGGACATATGCATACTCTTGATCAAGGGCTGGTTGACGCTGGAGTGCATTGTGGAGTTGATACCTTTTAGGGAGTGCTGTCTCTCTGTCTCTGTCTTTCTTGTTTAGGGAAGAAATAAACTTTAAAAAGAAAAAATATAGGCTCCTATTGTTCTTATGCTGTCAACAAAAATTCTTCTGGAATGAAAGAGGTTGTCCGTCATAGTTTATGCAATAAGTATTTCATTAATCTGTATATTTAATATATATATATGTATATACTCATATTTACTTAATATGTAGTGTCCATGCTTTCAGCATTAATTCATTAAACACTTATTGCTTATAATTCCTGTGTTTATGAGAGTTACATATATATTTTCTTTTTTTAGAGATACTTTTGCAATAGGTTATGTGGGCTTGCAAAGAGATGGAGAGACAGAAAACGAGAAGTCACTCCCCTGGGGGATGGCCACACTACAATCCGTTCTCCTCCACTCTCCTCTCAGGATTTTGGGCACATACGCACACAGGCCGGGGTGAGTTTTAAGCCTCCAGATCCAGTACTTGAACTGCAGTTGGCTACGTAGGAGTCAGCAACATAACCATTATGCCATCTGGTAAAGTTACCAGTCATTGGATTTAAGGCCTACACGAATCTAGGATGGCCTCATAATAGCTTACTCACATCTATCAAGACACTGTATGAAATAACGCCACATTCTGAAGATCTGAGCAGATATAACTTTGGGGAGCACAGTTTAAACCACTGCCCTCTTATTCAAAGATATGCTATCCCTAAGGCCATGAAATATATCATAATTTGAGAAATATTTACTGTATTTTAACAATAACATACAACATAAGAAAGAGAAAGACATCAGAAATGTCCACGGCATGTGTGATATTATAAGTATCCATTCTAATTAGTCATGAGACACAGATGTTAGAATTTATGATAGGTAATGCTGACCTAAATGACAGCTTCAATTGCAAAGCAGGTTTCACATTCTGGACAGCTAGGCTAGCCTGACTTTATTTTGGAAAACATACTGAACTAACTCCACTATATGCTGGGTGTCTCCTAATTCAGCAAAATGGAATTTGTTAGAGGTAAAACAGTGCATAAATATTTGGACCAACTTTAATAGTGGAGGAACAATATGTCTTAAACCCATATTTCTCCCAAACGACAAGATCAAACTTATCAATAAAAACATACCCTCGCAAATGTGGTTCTGAAACCAAATGAGATTAATGATTCAAAGTATAAAGAAAGAGAAGCAGGTCATTTACATTCATCCGAAAGAGATAATCTTTGGTACTGAAGCAGAAGAAATTTCTTTTATAAGACCTAAAAGATAATATTTTATAATTTTGTTAAAACTCCTTTCAATATTACACTTCAAGCAGGTATGAAATGAGCTTCATTGCACTGTTTCTTATAATAGTCTGATATAATAAAGATCAAACATCCTTGGTTCTTCATAAGTTTAGCAGCTGTGTGACCTTGAGACAGTTTTTCAAACTCTTTAAGGCTCATTTTTCACTTTCATAATTGGGCTTTAAAGCTTTGTTTTGATGATCTTATAAAGTGATGCTTAAATAAGTAGAATATGGATTTCGGTCCTGGATGAGTTGCTATTAAGTGGTAGCTATTCATTTCATTAAAGCAAAATGTATATTTATTAACATAATAAGATGTGTGCATTCCCAGTGTCCAGAATTATTAGTGTATGAGGAAGTGTTGTTATAGACTTAGTCATTTGGGGCCTACTTAATGTACAGAATATCTCAGGATGCATGGAATAAGAAAAGTATTGAAAACAAATTAGCCCCAATCAAACCTAATATATCCTTCTGCCACACAACTGAGTAGACTTTTGCAGTAATACAAAGTTTGAAGCTATCAGAAGCTTTATCTTTCTAACTTTACTATGCTGGAAGAATAAAGGAAAGCATGATTCTTTGAATTAGTCTTTCTGCGTTTACTGAAAAACATTAATCTGTTAATGTATTATGTCTTCAGACAGACTACAAACAATTGTTGAGTTTATACATTCTTTTGGCATTTATTGAGTTCCCTGAAAAAAAAGGTTGTTTTCTCATACATGTGGCAACTCTGAAATGCATTTTCATACTTGTTAAGAAACAATTTAGTTCTATAATAATGACATCATTCAGTTGACTTTAACTATGTACTTTAAGTTCTTATATCACATTACTGTAGAATGTGCTGAACCCAATCAGCAAAGGATCAAACTCTGGGATAATTCTTCATACTGGATTGTAAATAAATGTGCTAACATTTATTATTATGCACAATTTTACTTGTTTCAATCTTATGGCAAGTCAAAATGTTTGTAGTTTGTGTTTTTTACCAGAATTACATATTTTTTAAATTTTTTAGTTTACTTTTAGAAAATATGTTTGTAAGTTGAAATGTATTGTAAGTTAGAAAGAATACCTTATGTACCACTCCAATACTTGTCAAAAAAAAGAACATGTTTATAAGTTGACCCATCAAATATTAAGAAACATACATACAAAATGTACATAGTGTTACTGAAACGTTGTTGAACTATTTCTGTGGGATCTTCAGAAATTCAGCAAAATAAATGAAAGTACACATGTCATGAAGGAAATCAGTATGTGTACAGTACTTGTACCCAGAATAATGGAACATGACAGTGTATTACGCAAACTCAAGTGGCAGATCTATTTCATAGAACTATAAAATATCTGAATATTGGCTCTATGTTTTGAGCTGGGATGTGTGATATTCTATGCAGAGCTCATTGTTCTGAAATAAAATATCTTTCTTTGCCTTCTATTTCTGCCACTTAACAGCCATGCGATTTGGGATGTCATGTATCGTTTCATAACACTAGTTGCCTCC
Organism: Tupaia belangeri chinensis; assembly: GCF_000334495.1. NCBI lineage: Eukaryota > Metazoa > Chordata > Mammalia > Scandentia > Tupaiidae > Tupaia > Tupaia belangeri. Next base: position 927,660 of record NW_006160173.1, read on the forward strand.
TCTGTACTTGCAGGGTTGAAAAAATATCAGGGTGCAATGAGAGTTAAAATAAGTACTTTACACAAAACCACCTGATAAACATAAAACTCACAAAATTTCATAACAATATAAGGCATTATTACTATACCAAGATGAAACAATTTGGAGCTTTACTGAACACTCAAGCAAAAGTTAATTAAACATGATTTTTAAAATTTTACTACTTTAATAATAGTATTACTCTACAGAGTGCAAAAGAGAATCATTTCAAATCAGATCATCTCTGGTATAATTTTTTATGTGTTTTATTTTATTTCAAGTTTTTATGACATTTTAGCATGCAATAGTACACAAAAACTCATATATAAAATCACAGTTTCTGAGTTATTAGAGAAATTACTTACATTGTAGTAGTATTCTTCCATTTGGAAAACTATACTACACAAAATAAAATTTTATTCAGTTGAAAAAGACTATAGACAAGTTCCACAAGATATAATTACTGCTTCTGAAAAGATAAGATATTATGAAATTTAAATGCTTCTGAAAAGATAAGATATTATGAAATTTTACTCCAAATATAGACAAAGCCAATTTTCTATAAAATGAAACTATTTATTTATGCTATTTGGGAATAAAAAACAAGCAGACCTTAGCACCCAGCTAAGCCAATGTAAATGGTATTATAGAGTGAAATTAACGAGGAGTCACCAGGTAGTATTAATAGAGACAGAAGGTATCACTGAAATGAATGTTGCAGAGAGAAGATTCACACCAAAGCAAAAATATATTTACAGTATTAAATAGAACACAGTCATTAAAAGATGATTTAAAAGGTTCTTAGTAATGTTTTGCTCCTAGTAAGCACAATCACTTATGTAGTTAACAGATATTGCCACCGGATTTAAAATGTACATAATGGAAAAAATGCAGATGAATTGACTGGTCAACACATTAATTTGGAATGCTTTTTACATACAGACAATAGTTGTTTACAACAATAGTAATTTACCACTTGTTTACCTTTTGTATTTTACTTGGTCATGGCTTAATGCCTTGGTATATCCATTTTCACAAGTTTTATAGATTATATGCAGATGTTTATTTTTGACATGTTTTCTTCATGTAGAATGATGTCCACACTACTTTATAAACACACAAACAACTCATAAAACATAATAAACACTGATGACTGGGACCAGCAGTTAGCGTAATGGCTTTGTCGCTGGACTCCCATGTAGTGACCACGGTTCAAGTCCCAGACCCAGTGGCTTAAAACTCATGCCGGGCACGTGTGTGTGCGTGACCAAGATCCCGAGAGGAGAATGGAGGAGAAGGGATTGCGGTGTGGCCATCCCTCCTGGGGGGGTGATTTCTTGCTTTCTGTCTGTCTGTCTGTCTAGCGAGTGCACTCGCCCTATAGCGAAAACCTCTCCAAAAAATAAGTAAAATAAAAAAGTAAAAATTAAAAAAAAACACTGATGACTAAGCTGATCATAACTAGTTTATGTAATGCAAAAATGATGTACCTATCATTCATCATTCTATTGAAAACATTATTTCTGCTTCCTCTACTTTATGTCTTATAATTACCTTGCTCATAATCAATATCATTGGCCTATGAAGTATGCTACTTACACATTTGAGGAGCTAAAACCAAGACATTTAAATAAATTCACTTGTTGCTCTTTGTGTAAACTGCAAAGGACATAATTAAAACTTAAAATTGTACTTGATGATGATAATATATATGGAGATGTCTTTGTCTTGACTATATTCATGCTGGAAAAGTCATGTTGTACACTGTAAAGATGTATAGTGATTAAATGTAAATAATAAATATATATATAAAAATACTTTTTCAGTCATAAAAATTTATTTAATCATTCGACAAAATTATAGTTTTGTTTCTTTTAAAAAGAATATTTTAGATTTAGGCCCAGCACATGGCATAATGATTATGTGGCTGAACTGCCATGTAGTCGCCTGCAGTTCAAGAACCAGACCCAGTGGTTTAAAACTCATGCAGGTTGCATGTGTGTGTGTGCTCAAAATCCTGAGAGGAGAATGAAGGAGAAATGATTGCAGTGAGGCCATCCCCCTTGAGGGGTGCTGATTTCTGGCTTTCTACCTCTCTGTCTCTCTCTCTCTCTCAAACAAGTGCACATGCCGTATAGCAAAAATCTCTCTAATAAAAAGATAATAAATTATACACACACATATGTATGTTATATACATATATATACATATATGTATGTTATATACATATATACATGTATATATTTATTAGTTTTAATTTAAATATGAAACTCAGCTAATAAGGCTCATATTCTCACATTTAAGCTCTACATGCATAAACATTTTCTATTCTACCTACAATGGTTCCAAAACCTTCAGCATATAGTCAAGATAACATTTAATTTGTGGAAGTGAAAATATATAATAGAGGGTACAACTGTAATGTTTTTATAACAGAATATTTCAAATATAGAGAGATTAGAGTTTGAAAGGGTGGAGAAAAAACTACCGCAAAGAGTTATCACATAATAGATATGTGGGAGGACTGACAAACACAAGTTAAGATTATTAAATTTAAAAGAAAGATAGTATACTTTGTAAATTTAATGACATTAATGTTGCTGTGACAATAGAAAATAAAATATCATTATTTTTGGTAGAAAATGTACAACTTACTAACCAATAAAGTGACTAGATAATTATTATCTTAAAATGACTCTTGGAATTTTTCCACTTAAATTTTAGTACTCTACAATTAAGTAAACAAATTAAATAAAACTACTTGTAAACATAATTTTCTGGCTTATTCCGATGCATTTTAGTTTTTTGTTATCTTTAGTATTTTAGATTTTAACATATAATATTTTTGTACTAACAGTTTAACCTAGCATTCCTTTTGGGGGGTTTTAAAGTAAGTAAAAATTTTGAGTTAGAATTCTCTTACTAATCAATTCCTTGAATACCGTTCTTTAAATTCTTGAGCTGCCAAAGAGCATCTCACACTTTTTATTTTTTATTTTTTTCACAAAATTGCATAAGTACTAGCAAAGGGATTTTCAATGCATTGCTGAGAACAGTATTCTGTTAACACTAGCTTTCACTAGATGCATTGTTCTTGCATGCTAATAAGATGACTCCCAAGAGCCACATCTTTTCCCATTGAATATTGAAATGGTTTTACTGCTCCTAGGACACATATGCAAATCACATTAAATTATAGAGATCATGCAACCCACTGTCAAACTTCCTAGATTAATGATCACGACTGCTCAATTGAATCTATCTAAAATGTATAAAACCTAAAAAAATAAATTTAAGTTTAGAATTTACAAAGCATTTATCGATGAGGGTAAAAGACTACATCAAATGCTAATAGTCTAAAGGAATAATAAAGGGAGTAAAATACGCTAACCAATAATTTATGTTACATAGTGAATGCTATTGATCAATTTGTCTCTTTCAACTATCAGATACAGATGGACAACAACAACAGCAAAAATACCCTAATAGATAACAATTTTAAATATTTATTAAACATACATGATGTACTTATACTAAATATATGTCATTTCATTTTATGCTAATAAATATATGAGGTAGGTGGCGTGGTAATCTTCAATTTAAAGATTAAAATGAGATATTATTGAGAAATTTGGGCCCGTCTTGGCATAGTGATTAAGGTAGCTGAATCCCACATGGCCAACTGTAAAGTCAAGTCCAAGACTCAGTGCCAGAATAGACCAATAGATAGTAATCTAGTTAAAGTCCTGGACTCCCACATTGCCCACCACAGTTCAAGTCCTAGAAATGGAGGCATAAGACTCATGCCAGGCATGTGTGCAAGTATTTCCCAATCCCAGGAGAAGGAATTGTGGTGCAGCCATCCTCCTTTGGGGAGATATATCGCTTTCTCTTTCACTGTCTCTTTCTGTCTCTCCAAGGACTACATGCACCCTATGGCAAAACAAACAAACAAACAAACAAACAAACAAAAAACTTCCTTAATATTGTTCCTTAATATTACTCTTAATATTGCTATTAGTAAATAAAGCAAAAATGAATTCTGGAATATTTTATCTTCCTACAGAACTAGTATAGTAGGGACAAGCAATTAGCGTAATGGTTACATTGCTGGACTTCCACGTAGTCCACCGTGATTCCAGTCCTGGACCCAGCATCTTAAAACTCATGCCAGGGAAGTGTGTGTGAATGCCCAAAATCCTGAGAGGAGAATGGAAGGGAAGGGGTTGTGGTGTGATCATCACCCATGAGGAGTTATTTCTTGCTTTCTGTCTCTCTGTCTCTCTATATATATCTCTGGCAAGCACATGTGCCTTATTGCAGAAATCTCTCTAAAAAAAGAAAAAAGAATCAGTCTAGTCATTATTTTATGCTGCTGAATGAGAAAATAAATTTAATTCCAAGAATGTAGAAATACTATATTTCTAGAGGAAACATTAGCATAGGCTCATGCAATGTTCAAATGGAAGTTAAGGGAAAATTAAAAATGTTATAAACTTCTTTATTGCAGAAAATGAATTGACAACTCTCAACTCATATTTCTGATTTTAATTCATTGTAAATTAATAAAATCATAAAAATTGCCAATAAATCAATCTTTCTTGGGTCTACCCAGTTTTGCAAGATGGTATCACTACTACTCTCAATGAATTATGGATCCTATCTTTCCACCTTGTTGAATCCATGCTGGTCTTCTGACTTGTTTTCACCAACAGAATGTAGTGTAAGTTGTATATATATATTTTTCCTTAGATCTTATGAAGGATTGCATCTTCTGTCTTAACTCTCACAAAACTGTGACAACTTTACTCTGCAAATTATGTTACTACCAGAGAATAAGAGACGCTGGTGAAAAATACTAAGGGGGATAACAACTAGCAGCAAGCACCACATGCATGACATAAAGTGAAGTCATCTTGAACTTTCCAGTCTCAATTGAGCTATCAGATAACCATATCTACATACAGTCCTGGGAGACCAGCAGAAGAGCTTCTCAGATTGCCAACTCACAGAATCATTAGAAGGTATGCATCATGCTATTTAAACCCCAAATTTTTAGTGTTGATTACACAATAATAAACTACTTATGCAAAAAGAATGCTCCTTTTCATAACTATAATTATTGTAAATCACCCTGCAATATAGTACTAAGTAGTGAAGCATTAGTAATTTCCCAATAAGGTGAGGAAAATAATTAAGTTGGTAATGTAACGGATACATAAAATTTGACTACCAACTTTTTCAGAAGAGATTAATTATAACATCAGCAAGCAAATTCCTTCGGCCTTAATACACAGTTGAACTGCATTACCAGGTCAACTTGCATCTGTGTGGGTCCATGTGATTCATGCTTATCAATGAATTATACAGCAAGGCAAAATTTATCTTTCCCTCATCTGTCCTTTTCTGCCTTGATTTCCAACTAGAATACTTTGTGACATTTGATTATTTGTGAAAACTGCCAAATTCAACATTTGGAAGGGTTCTAGTTCTTAGAGTAACATCAGGAAGCAGAACTCTTATGACCAGCAATAATATTAGATAATAATATAAGTCAGCAATGAACTGTGTTTCTATTAATCTACTCAGACATATGTTTAATGTTTTACTGACATAGCATAGCCTACCTAATGCTTCCTATCTGGGTACCAGCACTCTCATATTCCATGCAATTTATGCAAGGCTGACTATTTTTCCTCATCTTCTGTGATAAATACATGACCCAGATTTGGTCAGTTAATGTTCATCACTATCTTGGCTAGACACAGTGAATGATTCAAAAATGACACTTAACCCAAGCGGGGCCAATCAGCACATTCTCTGGAGCATTATGCCAGGATATTCAGAACAGACTTTACCCAGCTTTGGGATTAAAAGTTGAATGGATGATATAAATTGAAGTGGCTGACATCTATCCTTCCGGGCTTAATGAAAGAATTCATTTGTTGTACGAAAGAATGAGGACAGTGTGCAAATAAAAGCAAAGAGATGTGGAAAGAAAGAAATACCCTCAGAACACATTTTGAAGTTACAGTTATAGTCAGGCCTAAAGTCAGTCCTTCCTCTGGAATTTTAGACAAAACCCGATACATTTAATTTACTGTTTTTGTTTGTTTTTTGCACGTAAGTGATTTTGAATTGGATTTACTGCAGGTACAAACAGAATTCTTACAAAGAGTGATTGTCATGCCTATTATTTAATATGCTATTTAATTCTTATCCAAAGCAATAAGAAAGCAGTATAAATTTCGGAAAATGGTATAAAATTCATATTAAGGTTATGTAATGGCTAACCTACAAAATTCGGTTGAATCAAATAACAAATGAATCAATTTGCAAAAGTGGTAGTATAATATAAAGCATACATATTCAAATAAATAAGTTACTTACATCTAAAAGAAATTCATTTGAAGTATGGAGGTATAATTGTATTTCTATTCTATTAATATTTCATTTCAATTGGCTACTCCTAGTCATGGTAATTCCATTAATTCACAGTGTTTGCTAGGAGGATGGTCTTGTGATTCATTTAGAAATGGACAAGTAACTTCAGTTCTTGACACTCAGAAGTGCGTCTGTTTTGATTTGTAGATCACCGTGGAAAGTTTCTTCACACCAAGAATGAAACAGTGAAGAAATATTCTCCTTTCTTTCTCTAGATAAAGTAATGTATGAAAGTAATTTTTAAATCTATCATTTAGCCTGAATTTGAATAGTTCAGAAATGTCAATGACAACATTGAGTATCGTCTGATATACTAGGCACTTGCAGTACACGTTTTTATTAGCACTTTTTGTTTCCTTTTACTTTTTGGTTTGTTTGATTAATAATTTTGCTCTTTCTCATCTCGTTTGGTTAACTTGAGGCAGCTTACAACCAAAAATATCTGGGCTCATTCCCTAAAATACACCGCAAGTATATTTTAACCATGGCTAACCCCAACACAACATAGATTTAAAGACAGTCTCAGTATAAGCCACAACTAATTCTTAGAAGGGAGATTTCAGAGTCGTTTATGAGAATTCAACGCACATCCTCTTTTTTTTCCCCTGAGATTATTATGAAGTTGTGCAATACAGCAAAACACCTGGCATTAGTAATGTTAGTCCAAAAAAGAAAAAGGAGGGAAAATTAGAGGAAAAAAATCACTAGTAAAATTAAAACACCTAGAAAATCATTGCTTGCATGTGCTTTTGTATTTATAACTGATTTATTCCAATTTAAACAGCCATAAAATTTCAAGAGAATAGAGTTAAAATATGGCATAGCAGAGAAATAGTTAAAAATGAAAAGATCTTGGCTCATCCACATTGACACACATTGTTAAGATGTTATTACTTAGAACCAGTGGCCACAAAGGAGACCCAGGTTTGATCCTGGGACCAATCTAGATAGTCTAGGCACGGTGGTGTATGCCTGTGGTCCTAGCTAACTGGGAGGCTGGTGCAGAGGGATCATAGCATTATACAATCCTGTCAAAACTCTGTCTTTTTCTTAGTCTTAAAAAAAAAAATCTAAAAACAATAGAAGGAACTGAAAGCAGAAAGAGCCCTAAAATATGAGAAAATGTTCCATATCCTACTCTTCAGAACACTTGAGGCCATAAACCACTTATATGACCTTTACATGTAAAACTGCCTCCATATCTAATGCTAGTAAATAGCAGTGAGAATTGAGACTGGGATTCAAATGTAGCATTCAGAAGCCTGTGGCAGCTGCCAGATTTTGTCTGCTTGAGACAAAAAAGGAGACTTGCCATTTGACAACTATGAAAATGTTGTCTTCATAGGGGTTGCAAAGTTTAAATGTTGGACATTTGAATAACTATGAGAAAGAACCATCAGAGTTCATCTAATCAGAACTAAAGGGGAAAAGCAAGCATGACTAACAAATCAATTGAGCTGGAAAAAGACACTCAAACACATTAGAAAGTTGTAAGCAATGTAACTTTTCTTTTTTGGAAGAAACAGAGTAGAACATAGGACTGATAGAAAAAATAGCAATGAAGATTCTTAAATAGAAAGTAGTAGATTAAAAAAATAAAGATCAAACAGGTTCTTCAAATCATATTTGACGAATTGCTGGAATTGGCCCTGTATCCAAATTTACCTGAGATAGAATGATTGAGTGATTCTGAAATTCATTTTGTGCAGTCTATAGGGCCAGTGTAGGTGTTGCCTTTCTTTGGCTTAGTCATAATTCTCATCATTCTTAAAATAAGCAATATAGCAAAAGTATCATATACTCAAGGTGCCTAGAGACTGAAGATGCTATTCATTACCTTATATTAGGCAAGATATATTGAAAGACCTCTTTTTGAACTTCAACAGTTACATTAACAGTAAGATAGCAAAACATTTGAACTCTTTGTCAGAAGAACTCTACACACACACAAGTTCGATATTTTACAGTAATATATAATGTGTCTTTCATGTGTCTTTCTAGGAAGCATGTAGATAGATTTTGGCATGACTTACTTCAGGTTAATGAGCATAGCACACATCATTTGTGCTCCCTTTGAATCCCTTCGGTTTTCCCTAGAAGTCACCAGCTTAATGAAATTCATCTTCAGGTGATCATTCATCCACTGTCATTCATTTCAAGCTTGATCAAGAATACAACAGCCAAATTATGTAGTAGTCCAAAGCCATGGACTCTTTCTCACAAAGGCTGACTACACTAAAGCTATAGCTAATGTTCAGGCTCTCTGCAACAAAGAACAACATGAAGCTTCAGCAAGATTCCGATTTCAAAACAACAACAACAAACAACAAACAAACAAAAAACCCAACTATTTGATGGTAAGTTGATTTCATATGATTTTGTTCTAGAAAGTATAGCATAATATTCTTACTGGAAATTAGTGTGTCATCTGAATACGGATAGCCTATCATGACCACAATTCTTCTGCTGTTCAATCTATTAAGGGTTTTTCCCATGGAAGAAACTACCCTACTACCTCTGTAGTTCCACAATTACTAATTAAAATGTGACCTAATCTCTCCATTATTTTAACTTTCCAAAAAATCTTTAAGAAAACAAAAAAGTGTATTAGTCTATTAATTTTTTGCTAAACAAACATAATACATAAATTCTGAGACTAAGTAAGTTATAAAGAAAAGAAGTTTATTTGGGTCATGATTCTAGCAGGTAGAAAGTTCAAAAATGGGACCTTGCAGGCAATGAAGCAGCAAGAAAGCCAGCATTCACATGCAGAAAGGGGACAGGAAGGAAGAGAGAGAGAGAGAGAGAGAGAGAGAGAGAGAGAAGAAGAAGAAGAATGAAGGGGGTCAGGAAGAGAAGGAGGACTGGACTGGTGATTAATGTACACATGTTGAAATATTCTCTTTGCAAGCTAAGTAACATGTGACTAAATGCATGTTCAAATATTCTCTTTGCAAGCTAAGTAACATGTGACTAAATGTATACAAGAAACAGAAATAAAAAAAATAAAACTGAAAATAATACATATGATCAAATTAAAATGTTTAATTTTCCTTAAGGAGAGAAATAATTTGTATATTTTCATAGATATATTTAGAACAACATAGTTTGTTCTTATAGAACAAAATTATATGTCTATATACCCAATTTATTTTTTCTGATATATTCTAGATCCCTTTCATAAATATCTATCTCCCCATTACTTGTTTTTCTGTATTCCACTGTTTCTTGAAGATAATATATTAATTGATATTACTTTAATGTTCCTCTGATAACTATAATGAACATAAAAAGTGTGGGTCTTCATATTTTTTTTAATGTTTAAACTGTTGAACAACTAAATTACATCAAGTTTTGCTTTTATACTTCTTAGGTCTAGACTATGATTTTGTCTTTCTCCCTAGAGTAAAAACTCTATTTTTATAGTATAACTGTACATCTTGGATGTAGCCTTTTTATAGTCTCAGCTGAAAGCCTAGAGTAGGCAACAGACCAACCACATTAGTAGAAAAAAATAAATGAAAACGTTATTTTTATGTCTTGCAAAAATTTGCTAAATTACTTTCTATGGAAGCATAAAACTTTTATAATTGCTGAGCAATAAATGTTTTCAAATTAAAAGTATAAGATCAGAGAGGTTTATGTCACTTCTAGCAAGACCAAAATGTAGGACCAACAAAAATGAGTGAGATAAAACATGTAAGACAAGCAATAATCTTTAACAGAGAAGTTACATCATTGGATTCCCACATGACTGACCACAGTTCGAGTCCTGGACTTGGCAGCTTTAAACACACCAGGCATGTGTGCCTGCATGCTTAAAATCCCTAAAATCCTGAGAAGAGAATGGAAGAGAAGAGATTATGGTGTGTCCATTCCCCATGGGAAGGATGATAGAGATTATGGTGTGTCCATTCCCCCTGGGGAGGGTGATTTCTTGCTTTCTCTCTGTGTCCCTCCAGTGAAAGCACACGATCTATACCAAAACTCTTGGGGAGGTGGGGAGATAAAGAATAAGTAATATATAAGTAAGAAAAATAAAGAATATTTTTTAACCTTGAAGAAAGAGGTAAGATTAGCTTTAGTTTTGTTACAGATAGTAAGGACTGTGTAAATATTCTAGGTAGGTGGGTAAGCTAATGTTTTAGTCCATTTTTTTGTTGTTGTTGACAATTGAATACCAAACTAGGCAACTGACAAAGAATAGTGTTTATAGGGACCAGCAGTTAGCGTAATGGCTATGTTGCTGGACTCCCATGTAGTTGACCGTGGTTCGAGTCCCAAATCTGGTGACTAAAAACTCACGCCGGGCACGTGTGCCCAAGATCCAGAGAGGAGAATGGAGGAGAAGGGATTGTGGTGTGGCCATCCTCCCAGAGGGTGATTTCTCGCTTTCTGTCTCTCTGTATCTCTCTTTCTTTCTGGCAAGCACACGTCCTATAGCAAAAACCTCTCAAATAAAAAATAAAATAAAAGAATAGAGCTTATAAAGTTTATTTTAACTCATGATTTCGGAAGTAGGAGTCAACAGGCTTTATGTGGTGAGGGTCTTCTGGTTGGTGAGGCTCTCTGGTGTCCTGGGGCTTACATGGTGAGGCAGGGCAAGGGTGGAAGTGTCTGTGTACCTATGTGTCTACTCTTCTTCTAAACCTACCAGTCAATCATGGGGCCCTTATTTCAGTGACTTCATTCAATCCAAATTACTTCTCAAACATCTCACCTTTCAAGACTATAGTTAGATTAAGTTTTCACATTCTTTTAAAAATAATTTGTATCATATATTAAATATTTATATGTATATTTACAAATTTTGATCATTTCAGAACTCTCCTTTCAATTCATTTTTAAATTTTCTTGCAAGAGTATCTCTTATAAAATGAGATCCATGTACAAAACTAGAGAAGACATATGAAAGTTGCCTTTCTTACAATTCATCCGTGCAGAATGTTTTCACCTTCTTAATCCCACTATAATAAAAGACAAATCTCAACATATGAATTTTGGGGAGACACATTCAAACCATGACAGAGTTACTAATTTATGACAATTTTTTTCTATAAAAATCTTCCATAGTTAAAGCCATCTGTTTAGGTATAGAACTGATAAGGAGATAGTGTATGCTTATTTTGTTTATTTTATCTTGTTTATGCATCCATTATTTATTGACTTATTTCATGGGTTTAAAAGATAGAGAAAAGCAGAAAGACAAGTACAACGAGGTCCCAGGTCACACTCTGCTCGCCCTTATTTTTTTTCAAGCTGGTCGCTTGAAACTCATGCTGGGTACATGTGTGAATAGATCATTAGAATTTGCCTGTCCAATGCAGTCTCTAAAATGAGAGGGGAAAAGCAATAATATAAATAAAGTTTCTGGCTTTTATCCTACCAATTGACATTGAACTAATTATGCTAATTATAAAACTAAAGCATCTTTTCAACTAAAAATAATAGACGGAATTTTTATTTCATAATGATCACTAAAAAGTTTATTGATTATGCCTTAGTTTTATTAAGAAGAAGAGACTAATTAGTACTTCAGAATGTCATAGACTTGTATGGTAGTAAAGATTTTAAAATACAATTATTCAACTCATAATATCTATCATCATTTTTGTATTATCTGTTATCATTTTTCTATGATAATAACATCTATTGTATTTTTGGTATAATATGAGATAGTATATAATACAAAAAAAAAAAAGAAAAATGGGGATGGATAATCTTTTTTTTTTTTTTTGAGAGTATTTTCTTTTTTATTGCTATAGGGCACGTGTGCTATAGGGCACAATTGCTAGCCATGCCGCAATCCCTTCTCCTCCATTCTCCTCTCAGGATCTTGGGCACACACACACATGTGCCCTGTGTGAGTTTAAGCCACCAGGTCCGGGACTTGAACCGCTGTTGACTACGTGGGAGTCCAGCAACATAGCCATTACACTAACTGCTGGTCCCAGGGATGGAAAATCTTATGAACCCCATTTCTTCAAGACAGTAATGGAGTAAAGATTTTTCTAGATTTCCTGCCCATGATCTCTGCTGTTAATCCACATGTATTTGTAATTGACAGTAGGATAGTTTCTTAGATCATACTAGAAAAACTCTCAATAAATCTTTTGTTTCTCTTAGATGACAGACAATGAACACCTAACCTCAAATTTGTACAAACTTTTTAATTTCATGTTAGTTATAACATGAATTTTGGACAAACTAACCAGTTTCAACTAACCAGTTTTATAATATTACTACTATACAAGAGTTTGGTGTGACCACATGTTGTGAGACAGAAACTTTAAAATATGAGCCCATTCTCTCTTGGTTCATTCCTTTACATAACCGTAATATTTGATATTGACTTTTTTAAGATAAAATTTGGTGTGCTGTTAATTCATATATTCACTTTATTTAAAAGAGAAATTAGATGACCAAATTTTAATTTCAGTAGAGATGTTCCTGAAACTAATCTAAATGTAATCTAATTTTTCTACAGTTTCATTGCTGATCTCATCAACAGCAAAGCACTTTTGATTTTATTTGACCCCATTGGTAAACCAAAGAGAAAAAAATATATCAAATAAAAAACCATTTGGAAAATTTACATTTACCTTATAACTTATACAATGTTTAAAATAGGAAAATATGAACCTTTCCTTTCTTTTTTTCTAAATTTCATTTCTTCCTAGAATAGTCAATTATGCTTGCCAAGTTTCACATTTTCTGTAGGGGATAGAATACAGGAATTTCCACTAACATCTCCCATTTCCCCTTGTCTATATCATGTACAGCTTCCATTACAAGGTTCTCCATCTTTCAACAAAGATGAGAATTTACACAGAAAAATCACTAATGTAGGTCAATATTAATCCAGGGATTGTTTATACCCTTTTAAAATATACTTTTAGAGGTGAACTACTTTGACAATAACATTTTCTTGTCTCAGTGTCATCTACTGCCTTATACTTAGCCCTCACAATTCACTTAAAATGTTGACATTAGAGTTATTGTCATTTTTTCTAAAAACAAACAAAAAAAGCAGTCATTAATTCTGGTCAGTTTCTTTTATAATAATCTCGGAATGTATCTGATTTGTTATTCTCAAATTCTCTTCATCAATAAATATTTTCTCTCTTTCACCTACCCTAGATCTTAACTATATAATAATTTTATCATTTTATAAAGAAATATTGGGAATGTACTATATCATACTTTAGGTAGTATTATAGTCCAAAGAATTTACTTAATAGAGACTACATTTTCTTGCTGGAGTACATAAAACCAATCAATATTTTATATGTGTGTGTGTGTGTGTATTAACATATGTAATTTACCTTACTGAAACTCCAAGATCTTATTTTATCTATTTATTTTTATTCATTTTTGGATTGAATTCAATGGTTGCTTTTTGCTTTTCTTCTCCCAAAATGAGGTTAAATGATTCTACCCTATCTGCCCAGACATATTACAATAAACATTCTACATTATATTTGTATTTCTTTTATTGTTTATATTCCACACTACATCATTAACTTTGTAGCTAAAGATCATTTGCATCAGGTTAATCACTGTGCTTTCTGTAAACATTATCATAGCTGACATGCTGTGATTAGATGTGTCCACAAGAATTGCATGTGCTAAAATTTGTCGGCAATTGTGATGATATTAAGAGGGTGGAAACTTAATCTGATTTTGGTACTACAGAGTGAGATTTTAGGGAAGCAGCTAAATTTGATAAGGTCATCAGCGTAAGGCCCCAGAACTGAGTACAGATGACTTTATTACAGGTGACAGAGAGACGAGAGCTGATGCAGGCTCTTCCCTCACCACATGATTATCTTGGGCTGCTTCAAGACTCCACAGAGAGTTCCTGTGTGCAAAAGGCTTTCACTAGATGTGATCCTTCAACCAGAGCCCCCAGAACTGTGAACTGCATAAATGTTTGTTCTTAGTAAATTTGTGGTACTCTGCTATAGTAATACAATGGACTAAAACATGTTGCATGCTAGTCACTCAAAATGTTTAAAGAAGTGATTAAGTGAATAAACATTTAAACAATTCTAAAGTAATAGCAATCTGTCATCCATATTAATGTAATATTCATTTGATATCCTTTGAATAGGCTAATGATTTTGAAATCTGGCTTATTGAAATTATGAGGGAAAAATTCATGTGTGATACTTTTAAGAGTCATGTTAAATGAACTGGTGTAAAGTTTATTCATGTTGTGAAAATTCACTTTACAAAAGAAAAAGAAATTAAAATGAAATAAATTATTTAAATAAAGAGTCATGTTAAACTTTTTCTGCTGGTAAATGTAGAATACCTTTATTCAGACCAGTGTTCCTATGAAAAAAGAAATGTAGCACAAAATATTTTTAAAAATGTGTTGGAAGATATAGACAGGCTAACAAAGCAGCAAGCATTTGCATGTTCAAGATTTTGTAGAATAAAAGCCCAGAGAAATGAACAAGGCATTTTGCAGCACTTTTATTTTGAAGCTTTGCCAAGTCAAAAGAGGCCATTAAGAATCAGGGAACCTAAAGAAAGAAAATCGGTATATTGTAGAGATATCTACACTCCACTCATTGTTTATTACAGAACTATTCACAATAAGCCAAGATATGAAATCCACCTAGGTGTCCAACAACACATGAACAGATAAAGAAAATGCTGACTGCATGGAAGTAGGGAGTCAAATGATGATTACTAAATGCTGGAAAGGCTGTGTGTATGGAGGGGGCTGATAAGAAGCTGTTGATTAATGGATATAAAATAGCAGTTAGATAAGAAGAATAAACTCTAGTGTTCCATAGTATAGTACATTCACCACAGGAAACCATAATTTATTGCATAGTTCAAAAGAGCTGGGGGAATTTTGATGTACAGTAATGGTAAATGCTTGAGATGAAGAATTTGTTATTTATCCTAATTAGATCATTATGCATTATTTTTATGTACTGAAAAATCATGGTGTATCCCATAAGTATGTTCAATTATGTGTTAACTAAAAATTAAAAGGGGCAAAATCTGAATAAAGTTTCCCTTAGACCCAAAGTTAGAAGAATTTAAGAGTGTATTGTCCATGAGAGAGAATCATACTTGGTAAGTAACTCAAAACTTGAAGTTCAGTCTAACTCTCAGACAGCATCACTTGCATCTAGGGATCTTCAAATTCAACAAAAGCAAAGCTGGGTGGATTGCTACCAACCAACAGACTTCAGAGAGGTCTATAATAGGCAAAAGCCTGTTCCAGTTAGGTCCTGTTGCCATTGTTTCCAAGATTATCCACATAAACCTTACAGTCCAATGGACAGGACTCACGATGCATTTCGAAATCTTAGGTTAGAAATGCAGAGCTTCAAATCCACAAGTTCTGAAAGATGTCCTGCTCCCTTAACCCAGCTCCCACAGATGCTCTTCGTCACCCAGCGACCATGAAATCAAACCCCCTGAGGCTATGATATAGGAGTATGCATAGATAAACCTAAAATAGCCCAGCCTTAACAAGCAAAAATACTAAATAAAATGTTCCCTGCAGGAAGATAACATCCTCAATAACTTCTCATTTTTCTCAACTGTTCCCTGACAAAGCTATAATAAGGGATGTCTGTCTCTTCACCGTGAGGACCTGGTAGGGTTACTGAAGCTAAATCTCACAGAAATCATGGTTCCCCTAACACTGTTAGGCCCATGAGTTTCTAACTCTAAATATGGTTATATTTCAATGGAATTAATATGAAAAATCAATAATAACAGAAATACAACTGGATAATTTGCAAGTATGTGAAGATTAAACAAACCTCTCAAAACAGCACACCGGTAAAAAGGTTTTCCAATAGAAGTCACAAGTTCATTTTGAATTAAGTGAAAATTAAAATATAACTTGTAGAAATACACTGATACAATGACAGCAAGCTTAGAGAGAAAATTGCATATTGAATGCATAAAAAGGCATAGCATAGAAAAGGGGTCTAAAAACAACACAATAAGTTCTAGAAATAAGACAAATTTAATCCTAAAGCAAACAGAGAAATAGAAACAGTAAAAATTGTTGTATAAATCAATGAAACTATGAACTGAAAAGTAATAGAGAAAAATCAATGAAATGCATTAGTTTCTATTTCTTTTATTTCTTGGTTTGTTTGTTTGTTTGTTTGTTTGTTACAGGGTGTGTGCACTCCCTCGAAACAGAGAGAGAGAAAGTGAGAAGTCACACCCCCTCTCCCTTGCTGGGGAAGGCCACACGGCAATCCCTTCTACATTCTCCTCATGGGATTTGGGACATGCACGCACATGCACACACCATGTGAGTTTCAAGCTGTCAGGTCAGGGACTTGAACCACAGTTAGAGTCTAGCACCTTAATTGTATACCACCTACTGGCTCCATATTTTTTTAAACATATACTGAATTTGTATGCTTAATTATTAAATAGCTATAGAGTGTGTGTACTTGCCAGAGAGAGACAAAAAGAGAGAAAGTGGAAAAACACCCCACGGGAGGTGATCATGTTGTAATCCCTTCTCCCCAACCCTTCTCTAAGGATTTTGGTCATGCAAGCACATGTGCCCAGCAAAGCTTTTTGAACTACTGGGTCCAGGACTTGAACTACTGATTTGGTCATATGGTATCGAGCTGCCTTCACAGACACTCCATCTGGCTGCTTGACTGGTTTTTAAATAGCTCAATAACTGATAAACCTTAACTCACAGTTATCAAGACTATCAGGGGAAATAAATTACTGATGTCACAAATGAAATAGCACTGAGTTTAAGTATACCAAAATGACATTAAAGAAGTATTAAAAACTCGAATGCCCACTAATTTGATCATGGAAATAAAACAGAGCAATGTAAAGACACAAGTTGCCAAAATACACAAAGAAGAAATAAATAATCTAAATATTTATTAATGATATTGAATTGACTATTAGTAATTTTTCATAAAGGAAAGCACCAGGACCAGATAGTTTCACTAGCAAATTGTACAAAACATCTAAGTAATAAATGACAGAAATAGTCTAGAATATTCACAGAATTTTGACACAGAAGCAACACTTCCTAACTCACTCTATGATACCAGGATTATCCTAACACCCAAATCACACTAAGAAATTACTAGAAAGAAAAACTATTAACCAGTACAATTCATAAACTAAGTCACA
Organism: Tupaia belangeri chinensis; assembly: GCF_000334495.1. Taxonomy (NCBI): domain Eukaryota; kingdom Metazoa; phylum Chordata; class Mammalia; order Scandentia; family Tupaiidae; genus Tupaia; species Tupaia belangeri. The sequence goes on from NW_006160173.1 coordinate 945,279, forward strand.
AAGTCCTCATCAAATTATTAGAAAATCAAATCCAGCGGTGAATAAAAACCATATGCCAGGGAGATGATTTCAGGTATGAAAGACTGGTTCAGTTTTCACAAATCAATTAATGTAATCTACACTGACAAAGAAAAAAAAAGTACACAGTTATTTCAATAAGTGCCGAAAAAGTTTGAAAAACTCCAACATCCACTGTTTGCACAAACTCTCAGCAAAGTAGAAATAGAGAGATCCTAAATTTGGTAAAGAATACCTATTAAACCTGCATCTACAATGACATTCTACATAATGGTTAGAATCTGGAAGCTTTCCCTATATTATCATAAGCAAGGGAGTGATGCTTCTTCCATGCTAATATTTTCTAAAACAACCTCAAAATACAGCAGAAATAATGTCATATTAGCTGTTGGGGCATCCCTTAATATAGTCAAGTTGACACATAAAATTAACCATCACCATATCTGTAAAATAAACTAATAAAAGTGAAAAAAAAAAACTAAATAAATGGTAACTTACAGTGTGTTTACAGATTAAAATATTCCATATTTTTTAAAAGAATTATTTATTTATTTGACCAGAGAGAGAAAGGAGAAGGGAGAAAGCAAACCGCTTGTTCCCAGCCTCAAACTGTGATCGGCCATATAGGAATCTGGTACCTTTAATCACCACGCCACCATTCAATATTTTAAAAATGTCAATTTAAAAAGAAAATTATGTATATATTCTACAGAATCTCAAAAAAGATACTAGTAATTTATTTTATAAACATAAGAATAATAGTTCTAGGATTAAAAAAGATGTCAAAAGACCCCAAATAGCCCCTCAATACTGTGAAAGGACAGAACACTAACAGTGACCCATATCAAGTATTACTATAGAGAGAAAGATTTTTGCTATAGGATGAGTGCACTTGCCAGAGAGTCAGAGAGACAGAAAATGAGAAATCACTCCCAAGGGATAATGGCCATACTGCAGTCCCTTCTCCATCCTCCTCTCGGGATTTTGGGTACCAGGTATAAGTGCCCAGTGTGAGTCTCAAGCTTCTCGGTCTGAGACTTAAACCATGGTCTACTACATGTGAGTCCAGTGACACAATCATTATCCGATCTGCTGGTCCCTATACATGTATATTCCAATGTACTGGGAGTTAAAATTTCAACATATACATTTAAGCAGACACATTGCAGGCCATCATAGAAAGTTAAGGGGTTCCAGGAAGTAATGCAGTCTGTGACAAATGATGTTGAAAGAGACTGCGTAATACTGTAATCAGTCACTGTTTCAAGTACTGGACCTGGAGGCTTAAACTCACACCGGGCGTATGTGCTTGTATGTCCAAGATCCCGAGAGGAGAATGGAGGAGAAGGAATAGCAGCATAGCCATCCCCTCTGGGGAGTGATTTCTCGCTTTCTGTCTTTCTGTCTCTGTCTTTCTTGCGAGCTCACATGCCCTATAGCAAAAACCTCTCAAAAAAAAGAAGAAAGAAAGAAAGAAAGAAAGAAAGAAAGAAAGAAAGAAAGAAAGAAAGAAAGAAAGAAAGAAAGAAAGGTCTAAAGAACTACTAATAAGCATTATCTTTTAGTTCACTAATTCGTTTACTACTGAGGTAAGTTGATACTAGAAGAAACTAGTGAGAGATATATAGAATTCTATTTATTTTATTATCTTAATTTTCCTTAAATCTAGAATAGTCTATTAAAATCATTTCCATTTTCTCATCAAATACAATTAAAGTCAATGTGACAAGCAGTTGGCCTAATGGCTATGTCGCTGAACTCCCATGTAGTCAACTGCGGTTCGAGTCCCGGACCCTGTGGCTTAAACTCACCCTAGGCGTGTGTGCATATGTGCCCAAGATCTTGAGAGGAGAATGAAGGAGAAGGGATTGTGGCATGGCCATCCTCCCGGGAGGGTGATTTCTCGCTTTCTGTCTCTCTGTCTCTCCCTGTCTTTCTGGAGAGCACACACGGCCTATAGCAAAAACCTCTCAAAAAAATACAATTAAAGTCAAAAGAAAATGTAAACTATGTTTATAAAAAAGACAATTTGTAAGTCTAAAGTTATTAAAAATGTCCTTTAAAGAATTCAAGACAAAATAGTCTTTTTTATATAAATATGTCTGAGATAGTTTGATTCCATTAGGAGAAAATGTTAAAACAGTTTTTTGATCTAAAAGTAAATAACACTAGCTAGAAGGAAAGAAAGGAGTAATAGAAACAGAATAATGGAGGTGATGATGTCAGCAAAATGGCAGAGTACATGTCAATGTTCATATCACTAACACGAAAAAAAAATGCAGTAAATCCATGTGTACAACAAAGAACTGTGTGCACATGCAGCTGCAGGCCCCTCAGTGGTCTCCTCGGCAGGGTAGTCGGAATTCTTTCATGAGGTCTCTAAGACAGGGAAGCGTCCATAATTCTTTTAGTGATGCTGGCCTAGCGCTGGTGCAGCATCACTTCCACTGTGCCCTCTTGGTTAAAGTACTCAAAGACCAGTTCAGATTCTCACTCAAAGAAGTATCAAAGAATTTCAACCTAACTTCAATCTACTGTACAACAACTATAGTTAAAAGGTACATTATGGGTAGTATTTAAGATTTTGAAAAGGGAAGAGAATATATTGGGATAGAAATAATATATGGTTTTATTCGATAATATATCTTTTGATCGAATAAAATAAATATACTCAATGTTAGAGAGAGAGAGAAATAGAGAGAGAGAAATGTTAAGGGAAAACTCCAGAATGTTCAAAGGAGTATCATAAATTCTGTGGAGCAAAGAAACCAAGGATAGCCATATTAATAAGTGGAAACTCCTTGCCTGCACCACCCCACCTATCTAATGGTATTGGAGGAGAGCCAGGTGGGATTTCCCCTGTGGGAGAAAAGGTAAGCAAGAAGACCCCACAATCCTTATCACCATAACATATACTTACAGCCTTTACCACTAGGATGTAGTCTTTTTTTTTTTCATTAAGCATATATTTATTGAGTGCAGTGATGGGTGACAAGGCTAAGTGGTGTACAAAATAGATAAAATTTCTGCTTTTCATTGAGCTTACAGTCTAGCTGATGTAGGACCAGAAAGCAATAGTAAATCATCACTATCCAAATTTAGGACCATGAAATATATAAGCATGCTGTTCCGGATGTTCTATACTGGTAGTTCTGCCTGCTTGGCATGTTTAAAAGAGCCTAATTTTTTAAAATTTCATTTTCTTTTATGCATTCAATCACGTTATTTAGCTTACAAAGTGAATATTTCAACGTGAACATTTCTCCCTAGTCCAGTGAATAAAACTACAAAATTATCTTCAACAGATAATACCACATTTCTTTGTCCCATTACTGCTTTGCCTCTAGTTTTCTTCTAAATTTCCTTCCTCAGACTCCACTCATTTACCCACACTATATCTGGTATTCACATCCATTTACTGTGCTTCTATATAGTTTAGTTAAATCAGTTTCAGGCATAGAGTGTGGACACTCGGTATATATTAAGTGGGTACTTACAATGTCTGAGCCCAGCTGAGGGAGCTGCCCAGAACCCACACTAATATGCTCACCCAGAGAAGGAGTTGACACTGTGCCCCATCTCTCATGGCTGAGAGTTATGGGATTATGCCATCTTGGACCTGGAGTCATGGCTATGCTATACTCTGTGTCCTTGGCCTGAGTAGCCCTAATTTCCTCCATCCTCGGGAACTTGGTGCAACTGTACACCACTCCCCAGCGCCTATGTTGTTGTGATATCCTTCCATTCCAAAGACCAGTGTTGTCACTGATCCTAAAGTCCATCCATTGAAGTTTGAACACCCAGAACATTAAAATAAAACCACATCTGAACTGTTTTGGTGATTCATGTTCACAGGGAATGGAATTGTTACTACACAGTGACATGGCCCCTGGGTATGAGCCACAACTATGCACTGCCCCTTGGGGCCTTACTACAGCCAAAATCATCATCCTCTATCCTCAATTACAGTATCCCGCCATTTCAGAGACCAGAGTCATAATTATGCAATGCCACATCCTCCAGACCCTGTGTTGTCACTGCACTTTGATCCAAGGGTTGAACTGTTGTGGAGTTATACCAATTATGAGGCTCAAGTCATAATTTGGTCCCATAATCTCTGGGCTTTCACCATCAATGTACTCTGTTCCACAGGGCCTGAGCTACCACACTGCTATACCATTTCAGAGACCGAAGTCAATACAACACTGCCACCTACCAGTCAGGGCTTGGGTCACAGCCATGTGACCATGCTCTGCTCCTTAGGCCTGAGCCTCAAGAACATCCTGTTATCTCTAAGGCTGTGCTACTGTTATATCCTGTTCTCTATGGTTCAATCCTCTGCTATCTCTTAAAGCCATGATCTCAAGCAACTAGGATACAAACCACAGTGCTAAACCTTGGATTTGTGAAAGATCTGTGTATTACCTGTGCCGCAGCAAGTTCGCCCATGCTTCAGAACTCTTTGTGACACAAAAATCCATGAGCTTTTGAGTCCAGAACCCCACATTCACAGTTATTCTTATTTTGTGTGCTCTAAAAAGTAGTAAAAATTCAGCCTCCTGTGGATCTAGTGTTGAAAGCTGGCAGGTAGTGTGGTGGTTAAGACACTGGACTCCCACATGGCCAATCATGGGTTCAAGTCCCAGATCTGGTGACTTGCTTTCTCATGTTCCCTTTCTCTCTCTTTGTTATCAAATAAAAATGATAAGAATAAATAAAATTGAATAAATAAATACTTTTAAAATCTAGTATTAAGAGGGGTTCCCTTGGCAAGGGAAAGGATATTAAGAGGATCTCAACCAGACCCACCACCAAGGTCTCCAGTGATCTCTCATGCCATTGCCATCACCATAAACTTCTACAGCATAGGCTGCCCTCATAGTTTTCACCAATATTGTCCTTAGTTGACAGAGATGCACAATTAAAATGTCACCCTCCTTGAAACCTGAGCCACCACACTCTACCTAATTGGCACCCTTGTACTACCCCACAGATGAAAATGTCACTCACCAAATATAGTCTGTAAAGTATGGAAGAAATGAATGCACCATTAAATGTACAGACATCAATGCAAAACCATAAGAAATGTATAAAGTGAAAATAACGTGACACCACCAAAGTAATATTATTTCTCCAGTAGCTAATCCTGAAGAAATGGGCATTTACAAGTTCCCAGAAAAGGAATTAAAAATAATAATGAGTACAACAAAACTCAGTAAGAAACAAGAGAACACCAACAATGCAATGAAGTCAGAAAATTTAAATAAGAACAAAACAACAGAGATAAGGATCATAAAAAGAATCAGACATAAATCCTACTAAAACTGCAATAGAGAGCTTTAACAGTAGACTCAATGAAGCAAAACAAGAATATGTGAACTTTAAGATAAGCCTTTTAAAATGATTCAGTCAGAGAATGAAATAGATTGAAAAAGTATACAATATTACCAGGTACTTTTGGTACCACTAAGCAAACCAATACGTAATAAAGGAAATCTCAAAAGGAGAATCTATGGAGAAAGAAGAAAGTTTTTTAAAAGAAATAATGGCTGAAAACTTCTCAAATCTTGGGGGAGATACAGACATCTAGATCCATGAAGCTCACTGCTTCCCAACCAGAAATCTTTAAATCTTTTATTAATTTTTTTCACAATGAGAAAATCTTTAAGATGTACATTTCTTTAATGTTACTTGATTAGTGGTTATACAAGAGAGTACACTATCAATTTATGTATTACTGAAGCCTAAATTTAAATATAATAATGCTAACCTCAAAACAATGTATAACTAGAACAGCATAAAATTATTACTATGTACCTCTCATTTACATTGCTATTGTTTTTCCTTTAAGTATTTACAAATATTTTGTACATATATACATATATATTATATATAGGTACAATATTATATATATTATATATATATATAAAGTAAATTTCAGTCCCAACATATTATTATTTTTGTACTATCGATACTTTCTAAAGGACATTCAGGTAGGAAAACTTATGAGTAAACTGAGACACAATGATGTATAGATAAAATATAAAGACAAATGAACTAACAGATAATAAAGTAAATTTTGAATTTATTTATATATTACTCTTCCTATTTATTTATTTATTTTTCTATGTACATGTTTAAAGTGTTTAGGGTGTACAACATGATGTTTTGATTTACTCATAATGAACTGTTTACTATGAAAAACAAAATACACGTCATCACAAATAGGTAAAATAATAAAAATATAATAACATTTAGCCATTTTGTTTTGTTTTTTGAGTTGCAAGAACCTCTAAAATATATCTTTAGCAAATTCCCACTGTTTTCTGTTTCTATTCAAAGTACTCCCTTTAGTATTTCTTGTAAAGTTGAGTTATCTCAACTACCTTTTTTTGTGTTTTGCCTGGGAAGATTCTTTTTTTCCCCCTTCATTTCTAAAGAATAGCTTTTCCAAATATTTTCTCTGAGAAATCTGCTGATTATCAGATGGGCATTCCCTTGTATATAATGAGTAAATTTTATGTTCTACTATATGTAATAAGTCTCTTTGACCTTCTCCTATATGTGATGAGTCACCTTGCTCTTGGTCTTCTCAAACTTCTGTCTTTAACTTTTGACATTTATGTCTTTCTAAATATCTTCCAGGTTGGAAAAAAATCTTAAAATAATAAAAACATGTATTTTTTAAATATCAAAGTCTCATTTTGAAAAAAGCAGCATATAAAAGAAAGACAACATACTTCTTCTCCAAAACTATGCAGGGGAGAAAAAAATGGACTGAAACACTTAGAATACAAAAATGAGAAAGTTGGCAGCCTAGGGATATTTATCAAGTAAAAATAGCATTGAAAAATAAAGGTCAAATGGAAAAAAATAGAAATCTCATACAAAAATAATACTGAGATAATTTATCAACAAAAAGAACCTCATTAAGAGAAATATGAAGTCAAACTTTCTAGGCAGAAGGAAGAAGACAGGAACAGAATTTAGGATCTGTACAAAAATGAACAGCATTAGAAAAGGTCAATTGGTGTGTAAATATTAAAATTAACTATTATTTATAGCATGTTATCATTAATTGCTGTAAATGTATTAAGCTATTTAAACAGTAACATAATACTATTTTAATATAAAGTGTATTAATGTACAATATAATATTGTAAACCATAGAAAAACATCTGAAGAATTCAAAAGATGGCAGAGTAAGAAGGCAAATAAAAATAAAGCAAAATGAGAATAATCAAAAACAAGTAATAAGATGATAGGTTAACTTTCAAATAATTATATAATTAGAGGGACCAGCAGTTAGCTTGATGGTTATTTTGCTGGACTCCCATGTAGTCAACCATGGTTTGAGTCCTGGACCCAGTGATTTATACTCACACCAGGCACGTGTGTGTGTGTGCCCAAGATCCCAAGAGGAGAATGGAAGAGAAGGGATTGTGGCATGGCCATCCCCCCTGGGGGATGATTTCTCACTTTCTGTCTCTCTGTGTCTCTCTGTCTTTCTGGTGAGCACACACGCCCTATAGTAAAAACCTCTAAAAAAAAAACTACATAATTAGAAATAATAGGTAATTATAGATGACCTAATCTCTTTGTCCTCCCATATAAAAGCCAAAATTTTTACATCTTATTAAATAGAGAGACTAGTATATATGCTTTTTATTAGAAACCCAGTTTTAATGTACAAAGGGAGACATATAAAGCGAAATATACATAGTATAAAATTAAATATATAATATAGAAAGAGTAATCAAAAGAAGCTATGTGTCTTTGCGAACAACTGGCAGAGTTCAGCAAGGAGAAATACAAGCAGAAATAAAGATGGTTAATACCTAATATTATGGGATAATTTTCCCAAAAAGATATAACAATACAAAAATGTATATTACCTAAAATTGAGATTAAAAAAGTAGTCATGTGTTGCTTAACTACAGGGATTTTCTGAGAAATGCTTTCTCAGGCAATTTTGCCTTTGTGCAAACATTATAGAGTGTACTTAACAAATCTAGCTGGTATAGCCTGCTATATGCCTTGTCTATATCGTACAGTGCACTGCGCCTAGAATATAATCATGTAGAGAGTGATACTTACTAAATACGGGAAGCAATTATAACACAATAATAAGTATTCGTGTGCTTAAACACATCTAAGCATAGCGAATGCACAGTGAAAACAGACTGTAAAGATAAAATAGAATGTACCTATACAGGGTACTTTCCATGAACAAGGTTTTCAGGACATGAAGTGGATCTGGGTGAGGCACTGAGTGAGAGAATGTGAAAGTCTAGAACATTACTGCATGATACTGTCCATTTTATAAACTCTCTACACTTAGGGTACACTAAATGTATAATTTTTTTCTTTAGTAAATTAACCTGAGCTTACAATAACTCTTACCTTATAAACTTTTACTTTTTTAAAAATTTTGACTCTTGTAATAACTTTAGCTGAAAACAAGCATTGTATAGCTGCACAAAAATATCCTTATTCTATAAGATTTATTATATTTTTAAAATGTATTCTTTTATTTTCCTTTTTTACTCTTTTAGCTAAAACTAAGACACAAGTACGCATTCTAGCCTACAAAGGGTCAGGATCATTAATATCACTGTCTTCCACCTCCACTTCTTGTACCACTGGACAGGCCATGTTGAACAACAACAACAACAAACCATGAGATTAAATAAAGCACAAAATAAAATGAAAGTATCAAGAGCTACAGGATACACAAGATGTATGAGCCTGCCGTCAGTGTAACATGGCAAGCTCTTTTATATTAAACCACGTTTTACTAAGCAAAAGGAATACACTCTACTATAAAAATTAAGAGTATTCTAAATACATAAACCATAACATAGTCAGTTATTATCATTATCAACTATTATGTGCTGCACATAATTTAATTGCTATAATTTCACAGTAGGTTTCTTTACATCAGTTTCACCACAAGAGTTAATAAAACATCATACTATTCCATAACAGCTATGAGATTGATCATTTTTTTGATCTTTACTACAATATTATGAAACCACAACATATGCAGTTTTTTATTGACCAAACTATTTTTATGTGGTGCTTGACTGTATGTAAAGTAAAAGTAGATGAACTAGAAAGGAGAAATATACAAAATCAAAACGACATTGAAGACTCCAAAACTCTTCTATCAGTACTAAAATGTTAGAAAACCAATAAGGATATAGAAGAACTAAATAACCTTACCGTTCATTCTTATCTTAATTAATGTCAAAAGAAAACTTTACTCAACAAACGCAAAACATACATTTTTTCAAGTGCACATGAATAGTCATAAATAGGACTGTATTCTAGGCCATAAAACATAACAATAAGTATACAAAATTTACATTACACAAAATATGTTATTAAATTATTAAAAACAAACTTCAAAAAGACTTAAGGAATATCAGGATAGTAATCAAATACTTGAAAATTAAATATAATTCTAAATAATTCGTGAGTCAAATAAGAGATCACAGAAGCAGCTACTAGTTTGGATCAAATAAAAATATAAATACAACATATCAAAATGTGTGAGATGCAGCTAAAGCAGTGCTTGAAGGGATATTGTAGCATTAAAATATTAGAAAGGAATCAGCAGTTAGCATAATGTCTATGTCGCTGGACTCCCATGTAGTCAACCGCGGTTCGAGGCCCAGACCCAGTGGCTTAAACTCACGCCGGGCGCTTAAACTCACACGGGTCGCGTGTGTGTGCGTGCCCAAGATCCCGAGAGAACAGAGAAGGGATTGAGGCATGGCCATCCCCCCTGGAAGGTGATTTCTCGCTTTCTGTCTCTCTGTCTCTCTCTCTGTCTGGCTGGCGAGCGCACGCGCCCCATAGGGGGAGAGCCCGCGCCCCCAAAAAAAAAACCCTCAAAAAAAAAAAAAAAAAAAAAAAGAAGAAAAAGAAAATATTAGAAAAAGATCTCACATAAATTATTTAACTTTTGTTATTTATTTATTCCATAAGAGAGAGAAAGCAGTGGTCAGACACTCCCAACAGGGTCTGAACTTCATGATTCACATTCAGACTCAGCCGGCCCAGATCATGGACAAGCTCACACGTCTGGTATGAAGAGGAAGGTTTCAGGACACGAACCAAGGACATTTCCACGTGGATCCTGTTGCATTACTAGTATACCACTACCTGTTTTGGTTTGTTTGTTTTTGAGAACTCAGGTTTATAACACCAGTGGTCTTAGCAGAGCTTATTCTCTCAAGTCTGGGCCCCAACTTCTGCAAGTTACAGGAGTTTTATAGTCTAGGTCACAGATATTACTAACTGAAAAACCTGGAAAAGTCACAAAAACAGTTTCAATCCAACTTGTAATATTTCCCTGCAGGCAATTCACAAAAGTAGACTAGAAACAGTTCCTGTTTACAAGCAGTTAGCAAACAGGATCCATATCATTCCCCCCTTCAGGAAATACCTTCAACAAATTTGTATTTGTACATGTTCATAAGCTACTGATATATGCTAAAAGTTAAGTTTACTAAAAAAATTGAAAATTCTGATCAATATAAATATATGTAATTCTGTTAACAAGCTTAATAGCTCTCCCAGGCCATATCAGATTCCCCAGGGTGGAGGAGAAAAGATAAACATGGGTAGTTAGAGAAAGACCTCTGAAAAAGCACTCCCGTTGGAAATCCTCTTAGAAAAAAAAAAAAAAAAAAAACCTTAAAAAAAACAACCCACCTACCCTCTAGACCAAAGTGATACAGTTTCCCCATTTCTATGCTTGTTTACAAAGCAGCAAAAGATCAATTTAGACAGTCCAGTCACTTAACTGGCTTTGAAAGTCTCCTGTATCAGAAAGAGAAAAAAATAGGGAACCCTTGTCCAGGAACTTGGTAGAGTGGGAATCTCAAGACACAGGGTGAAATGAGGTAAAGTCAGAGTTCTTGGCTACCTTCTCCCTTCTGGAATTCCTGTACTCCCTTCGTTCCATAGAATTGAAGGTTTAAAGTAAAAAGTGTATTCTCCTACTATAGTTTTTGTATAATCGATAAGGTAGATACTTTGTAAAACCTGCAAACTGGGTTCTGCCATCCTGGCTGAGTTAGACACAGACTGGGACAGACCAAACACCTTACACCTACGTACCTGGGAGCCCACAGTCAAAATAAAGGTGGAAGACCAACCAGTGATGTTTTTGGTAGAAACTGGCTCTCAGGCCACCAGACCTTTCTGCCAATCCCAGACATGTATTTTTAATAAATTTGATGTTTGTTGGCAAAGGTTGCCTTGTGGTATATGCCTCATTGTTGTCCCCACCTGTGGTGAAGCAGATCATCATCTATTTAGTGTGGACAGCCATATTGATGAGTCTGAAATTAAAATGGTTGAAAAGTCTGTTAATGATCAGGATTTTGAAAACTTATCACCCGATTTGCAGCATTCCTAGGGCCCAAGTGGACATGATAACAAGGCAAACTCATGACTATAATTGGTCATTAAAATTCTACTGGATCATGTCAGGAACTGAACTACGCCTCGCTGGTTCTAGGAGCCAGACTGACAGGACCATTAAGGTCTTCAAACGGAGCAATCTGGACTTTAATCCTGTATCCCAGACACTGATATCTAGTTTGTCTTTGAATAATTGAAGATGTAATGGCCCATTTCTGTTCTCCAAAACAATACCTGCCTCAGGCCTATTCAGGCAGACTAGAAGACAGGACCCAGCTGCCAGAATTTGGCTAAGTTTACTTCAGACAAAGCTCTTGAAAAGTTACTTACTCATGACTTAACTTACTGAGTAAGAATAAAAGTTCAGAATCATTCTTAACCTACTGCTGTGGGTGAATATTAGCAGTAGATTAGTCGGCCTTTATTTATTTATTTTTAGGTTTTTGAATAGGGTGTGTGCACTCATTGGAGAGAGACAGAGAGGTAGTGGAGGATGACAAAGAACCATGCCCCAATTGTTAGTGACCTGAAACCTGGGGTCATCCCTGTGAGGCACCACGAGACATGTGCTTGAACATCCAAGGACACATTAAATGACTCAAAGAAGTTGGAATTCTGGTGAATGTCAGTCTCCCTGAAACATTCTACTACTGCTGGTTAGGAAGCCTGGAGGAAATTCCTAGCCAGTGCAAGATCTCCATGCTGTAAACAACACTACCGTAACCCTCCACTCTGTAATGTCAAACCCCTACATGCTCCTGAGCCTCCTGCCACCTCAAGCCAGTTGGTTCACATGCATAGACTTCAAATATTCCATCTTCTATCTTCACAAGCTTGCCCCTATTTGCCTTCAAATGGGAAGAAGGTTCCCTGTGTCCTTGTGACTCTGATGAACAGTAGGGTCTATAGATGGTTGATGGGGGTTAGAATGGCTGAGTAAAGGGGTTACTATATGAGAACCCATGTGTGTGGCTAGAGATGGTGTGAATGCTAAACCCAGTCACCATCTTGCCTGCTGAGTTAGGATCACCTAATCATAACTGCAAAGAGCTCATTAATGAAGTCTATTTGAGTAGACTAGACTTGTCAGTCAAGCTCCTCCTGGACTGGGTATGACACCTCATGGATAGCAGCAGTTATATACAGGATACACAATGGACAGTCAGGTATGCAGTGACCACAGAGGCTGGTCAGTTCAGCAGGGCGAACCGTTGGTGCCAAAGGCAGATCTGTGGGTGCTCACCCAGGCCCTAAAATATTCCACTTTTGAATAAAGAAAATTCCTCCAGTTGCTAGGCAAGTAATTAGAGTCCTATTGTTGCCAGACCTCTCTCACACCAAAGAAGAACATCAATGGGCAACAAAGAAAGAAGAAAGACTAGAGAGGGTTTGTGGCAGTTACCAGTTGGGAAACTATTTGCCCCACATATTTTGACTCATAAATTGGTGCTTCCGTACTATGAATTGACACATTTTCTGTTTTCTGCAACCCTGTGCAACCATGTCAGGAGCAGATGTGAAACCTACATGAGGGTGGTGCCCTTTAGAGGACAAACCAGTCCCCTGGAGTCCAGGCTATAGGAATGTCCTCTTATGAGTGGCCTTTACTAAGGTCAAGCTATGCTGAGGTTACCAATATTCTGTTATAGACATTACCCCGTGAATCCATTACACCAGTCAAGAGGACTGTCACCACAGACCCATGCAAAGTCCTTCTGGATGATGCTTAGAAACAAGGACTCTACAGTCCTGCTCTAGTCACTCAGGAGACTGACCAATCTTTATATGGCAGAAAAATCAAGGACACACGTGTTTCAGACGGCACATCATGAACTGTTCTGAACATTCCCAGGTAAGTTGTAGCAATCCCTTCTGTAGACTTTGCTGCTCTCACCTCAGCTGATTAGAAATCAAAGGGCTATGAGGCAATGCTACAACACCCTAAGAAAAACTAGGGCACCTGATCTCTTTAATCAAATGTTTTCAATTAAAAAACCAGAAACAAGAGAAGATAAAATACTAAAGTAGAAAAAAAGGAAACAAGACCATAAATCAATAAAATTGAGCATAGGTAACTAATACAGGAATGGTCAATAAAACCGAATACTTGTTCTTTCAAAAGATGAATAAAAATTGATATACTTCTAGCCAGAATGAGTTATAATTAATAACTTGTTAAAAATAAGAGAGGGGCCAGCAGATGGTTTAGTGATTATGTTGCTGGACTCCCACATGGCAAACTAAGGTTCAAGTCCCAGACACAGTGGCTTGAAAAACACAACTGGCATGTGTGTGTGCATGCCCAAGATCCCAGAAGGAGAATGGAGGAGAAGCAATCGTGATGTGACCATCCCTGCTGGGGATGATTTTTCTCACTTTTCTTCTCACTATCTGTCTCTTTCTCTGGCAAGTTCACATGACCTAAGACATAAACCTCTAAAAAAACAAAAAAACAAACAAAGAGGTTTCATGTATAAATAATAACACAAAACATAGTGGCATCCTTACAGTCTCTAAAGATTAAATAGGTAATAAAAAATTTTATGAGAAACTGTATGTCTATGAAATGATAGCTTATGTGAAATGGACAAATTCCTAGAAGGAAAACTGTCAAACTTCACTCAAGAACAAATCGATAATTTGAATAATCTCATATTTAATCAAAGAAACTGAATTCACATGTAACACTCTCCTACAAGAAAGATTTATTCAGAATCCAATGGTTATGCTGGTGAATTCTATCACAGATTTATGGAAGAAATTCTGCCAATTTTATAAAACTCTTCAAGAATACAGAAAAAGAAAGAAGTCACCTCAAATCAGTTTTGAATTCAGTATTACTTTGATATTCAAAACAAAGATGCTACAAAAGAAAAAAACAAAACAGATGAACATCTCTCATGAACATAACACAAAAGTGCATTTAACATATCAAAAAAATTGATCTATTATCTATCTCATGACTAAGTGGCTTCCTATTGACACAGGAAAGGAGAAAACCCACCCACATATGCCTTTCAATAAAGGATGAAAAAAATCACTTGGAAAAATTGAAAATCCACTCATGATTTAAAAACTCTTATGTTAAAACTCTTGAAAAAACTAGAAAAGGAATAGAAGTCCTTCAGACTAATAATTGGTACTTTTATAAATTCAGTGGGGAAAAGGCATGTTCAAATGGTCAAACTAAATCTATTTAAAAGCATACTTGTGTTGTATTTTTTTCTTTTTCTTTCTTTCTTTCTTTCTTTCTCTTTCTTTCTTTCTTTCTTCTTTCTTTCTTTGTTTCTTTCTTTCTTCTTTGTTTCTTTCTTCTTCCTTCCTTCCTTCCTTCTTTCCTTCCTTCCTTCCTTCCTTCCTTCTTTCCTTCCTATCTTTCTTTCTTCTTTTTGGAGAAGTATTTTGCTATAGGGTGCATGTGTTCGCCAGAAAGACAGCGAGAGATAGAGAGACAGAAAGCAAGAAATCATCCCCCAGGGGGATGGCCATGCCACAATCCCTCCTCCTCCATTCTCCTCTCAGGATCTTGGGCACGCACGCACACACTCCTGGCATGAGTTTAAGCCACTGGATCTGGGACTCGAACTGTGATCAACTACATGGGAGTCCAGCAGATGGCCATTATGCAATCTGCTGGTCCTGACATACTAATGTTCTTAACCAATACAATAAGTCAAGAAAACAACAAAGAAAATGCATATAGTTTCTGAAGGAAGTTACAAAGCAGTTTCTATTAGCATATAAAGCAATTTTCTTCTTCTAAACCACAAATAATCTATATAAAGGCTTAGAATAACTAATAAATGAGTTTAGACAAATTATAGTAGATTACCTTAACATAAGAGAACAGTCGGGACCAGTGGGCGGTGTGGTGGTTAAGGCACTGGACACTCCCACATGGCTGACCAGGGTTTGAGTCCTGGACCTGGTGGCTTCCTTTCTCACTTCCTCTCTCTCTCACTCTCACCCTCTGTCTCTCTCTGGTCAAATTAAAAAATCAACGAATGAATAAATAAAAAAATACAATAAATAATTATTAAAAAATACTTAGGAGAACAGTCACTTTTCTATATGGTCAAATGAAAAATTGAAAGTTAAAATAAAGTATTATAATTTGTAATAACATTAGAACCAGGATGCACTTGCTATGAAATGTGATGTTCAAGACCTGTGTAAAGAATACTACAAATAGAAAAAAATACATTGAAGTAACTCCAAAATAAAGTTAGAAATATATCATATTCATTAAAGAAGATTCTATGTAGTCAATATGCCAGTTCTCATCTAGCTGATTCATAAATCAATGAAATCTCAATAAAAATGCTAATATAATTTTAAATAGGTTTCCATAAATTAATGTAAAGGTTTTTTTTTTTGGTTTTTTTGTTTGTTTGTTTTTGTTTTATTTATTTTTTTTTTTAATTTTTTTTTTTTTTATGTTTGCCATGGGATATGTGTGCTTGCTAGAAACAGACACAGGCAGAGACAGAGGGAAAGTGAGAAAGCACCTCCCAGAAAGGATGGCCATACTGCATTGTCTTCTCCACCATTCTCTTCTTGGGATTTTTGGGAACATACTCTCATGTACCTAAGGTGTTTTTTAAGCCACTGGTTCCCAAACACGAACTGTGTAGTTGGTGATCTGGGATCTAGTTGCCTTAACCTCTACACAGTCTGCTGGTCCTTGATTGTGAGGTTTATACAGAAAAGCAAAGCAACTAAAATATTCTAAAACAATAAAAATATTAAAAAGAAATAGAGCGATGCCTCATACAACTTAAATTCAAAGTTTAAAGCCTTAGATATTAAGTCACTAATATTTATTGCATGATCCAGGTATCCTACACATAGTAATTTACAAACAGGAGCTAAAACTTATCTTTATACATAAACCTACATATAAACATTTGTAGGAGCTGTAGTCTCAAATTAAAACAGTTTAAAACAACCCTAATACCTCTCAACTGTAGAATAAATAAGCTAATGTAAGAAATCAGTATCATGAAATACTACACAGAAATAAAACTTAGTACAGACAGAGTGGCTTCAGAAATATTCCAGCCATGTGTGTGTGCATGCCCAAGATCCCAGACAGAACCACCAAAATGGATGGCTCAAAATTTTTCAATACTAAATAAAACAAACCTAAAAGGCTACATATTGGGTGACTCCACATGTATGCTCTTCCAGAAAAGGTCAAACTCTTTTAGCAAACTCCGATTAGAGGTGCCAAGTTTGTAGATATGAGAAGAGTTGACTATAATATGGCTATGGAAGAGGAACCTTGTAAAGTTCTGAAGTAGTCTGTCTTGAGTACGGTGTGATTATATGAATGGGTGCATTTATCAAACTTGCAGATATATGCTAAAAGAAAGGTTGAAATTTTTGGCATGTAAATTATACCTCATGAAACAAAATGGTAAAAACCTAAGAGTTGAAGTAGTGATTACTGTTAAAATCATTTTTTTAAAAAAGAGTTTTCTGCTAGCAATGTTCAAATAATATTGAGATAAAATTGTAGAAAAAGTTCATGTAGTTTTAAATAATGGATGTATACATAACTAATGCATTTATAGAAAGGTTAGAAGAAAGCCAGCAGCAGGGCCAACAGATGGTATAGCGGTTATGTCACTGGATTCCAACACAGCTAGCTGCAGTTTGAGTCCTGGACCTGGTAGCTTCAAAGTATTTCAGTCACATGTGTGTGCATGCCCAAGATCCTAGGAGGAGAATAGAGAAGGAATTGTGGAATGGCTATCCACCCTGGGCGGTAGCTTATTTCCCCTCTCACTGTATCTTTCTCACTCTCTCTCCAGCAAGTACATGTACCCTAAGGCAAAAACCTCTCAAAAAAAAAAAAAAAAAGAAAGAAAGAAAGAAAGAAAAGAGAAGAAAAAAAGAAATTCCATAGCAATCAAAAAGTTCTAAAAAAGACTTAAAGTACAGAAGAATTACTGATGTGATTGGAAAAGTTTATACAGCATGAACTTAACAACAAATATTTTTTCCACCAAAAATGGAATTTACTTTTACATGCAAAAGATATATCTGATAAAAGAAGATAAATGATTGGCAAATATGCATATGAAAAGCTCTCATATCATAAAAGGGTTTTCAAAAAGTTCATTAAATGAGTACTTAAAAAAATACGGATTTTAATTTTTTATACCAAAATATTCATACTTTAATTCCATTTTTGAAAAATTGTTTGAAGTATGTCACTAGAGAATTGCAAATTAAAGCAACAAGATGCCATCACACACAAATTACAATGGCTAAAATCCAAAGCACTGACAAAACCAAATATTGCTAAAGATGTGCTGTAATAGGAGCTCTCATTCTTTGTTGATGGATAAGCAAAATGGTGTAACCGCTTTGGAAAACCACTTGGTAGTTGCTTACAAAACTAATCTCGTTCCTACCACATGATCCCGTACTCGTGCTCTTTGATAATTACCCTAAGGAACTGAAATCAATGTTCATGCAATAATCTATATGCAGAGATTTCCAGCATCTTTATTCATATTTAACAAAGTCTGGAAAAAAACAAATGTATAAACAGTGATGCACTTATACAATGGGATACAAAATGAAATGAGCTATAAAGCCATTTTTAAAATGGAGGAATCTTAAATGACTACTAAGTGAAAGAATCCAG
This sequence comes from Tupaia belangeri chinensis, assembly GCF_000334495.1. Classification (NCBI taxonomy): domain Eukaryota; kingdom Metazoa; phylum Chordata; class Mammalia; order Scandentia; family Tupaiidae; genus Tupaia; species Tupaia belangeri. The sequence continues at coordinate 963,391 of NW_006160173.1, forward strand.
TATGAAAAGCTATATACGATGTACTATGTACTATGACTTCAACCATATGACATTTTGGGAAAGGTAAAACTATGAAGATAATTATTACAAAAACTCCCAGAGGAGGGGAAAAGACTAAAAAAGGAGAAACATAGGGAATTTTTTTTAATTTCTGGAGGGCATGTGTGCTTGCCAGAGAGGGACAAAGAGACGAGAGAGAAGCTCTCCCCGCCCCAATGAGTAGTGACTATCCCATAACCTCTTTTCCATTTCTATATCCTATCAGGACTGTAGGGACAAATGTCCTGCATATTTGGATTCAAACCATAGTCAGCCATGTGGAATTCAGCTACTGTGACCTGTAGGCTATAGGGCCTGTCCCAAAACATAATGAATTATTAAGATAGTGATTTTATTCTGTATGACAATGTAACGGTAGATATGTATTATTACAGATTTATCAAAACCCATAGAATGTAAACCACAAAGTGTGAATAATAATACGGTCTATGAACTTCGGTTAATGGTAATATGTCTATATTAGTTTATCAGTTATGAAAAATATATCGCATTAATGTAAGATATTAACAAAAGGTAAAACTGAGAGGGGGCATGAGGGAATATGTGAGAATTCTCTGTGCTCTCTGTACAATATCTCTGTAAACTGAAACCCGCTCAAAAAGAGTTTACTAATTAAAAGCAAACTGAAACACACAAACAAAATAGATTGAATCTATGCTAGACAAGCAGAGTCACATTCTACATACGTACAAACTTGCTTGTCAAAGTAAAAGTGGACTTTATAACATATAAACAAGAATGTTTATGCTTGATGCAAAAAAATACTGAAACTAAGAGACGACAGTTTTTTGCTGGAAAATAACCATCAGTAGAGTTGGTTTTCAAGTATGTGATGATACAGAAATGATTGCCCACCATAGTAGGCATTCAGCACCAATGTGCTCGGGGGGCTAGGCTTGTGAGGTAGTAGAGTACTAATAACACTTGTTATTTACAGAACGTCAATTGCCTAGAAATTTGCCAAATAGGAAAAAAGACACAATCGCTTCACAAATGAATTGCATCTCTTACAAAACTATGACAATATAAACCATTGCATCTAAAATGAGATCAGGTTCTCTGCCTTTTGGACATGTGAGTCACAAGAAGTTGCAGCTCCAGTGCAGTGAAGTATCTGGAAGGCAATTGTGGAGAATACAGATAGCAAACTTGCACTGAAAGCAAAGTTGAAGGTGATTACTGCTGTGCTCCTCTCATTAGAAATGCAGGAGGAAAAAGTTCAAAATTAAAATGGCTTATATTGGATAAAAATGGCAAAGCTCAATCAAAGTGATAAGTAAGACGGCCCTTTCTGAGGGAGCTCCCTCTTTAGAGCACGTGCTCATTTATCTTGAAGGCATCAGGCTAGAGTAACTTTCGGCATAGATACAAGTTGGTTTTGTCAGAAAGGGAGGAAAGATTGCGGGTAAGGAGTGATTAGGGCATTGAATGATATGTACAGTTGGATTTAATTAGGGCAAAGTGATAAGTGATGGTTTTAGCACAAGAATTAACACAGATGGTCGAAAAAGACAAATTTAGTATCTTCAATCTGGAAAATGTCAGGCTTAGCATAGATAATGAAGTCCTGGAATATAAAGAATGAAATAAAGCCTCTCCTTGAAATGGCAAATGATTCTAGGAAGGAAAGCATGCTCACACTATACTTAGAATTCCTAAATAGATAATGGCTGTATTAACTCAGATTCTCTGCTTTCTCTGCTAGAGTTACATAATGAATACTCAAATTGTAAACTTCTGGCAGGATAATAAATATTAAGCTAAAAATTTTAGATTTTCATTTTACAGTGATCTATGTAATAGCCACCGTTCAAGTTTGATATTACTTATTATTAAATATCTTGTCCCACAAATATATACAATCTAGTCTGTTTTAAAGTGGTAACCAACATATAGATAACACATAAGGAAGCTGAGCGTTAATGATTATTTACTCTTTCTTGGAGTAATTGGCAAATTATTACTGAAAAAAATTAGCCATCTGAATTTTTATGTGAACTCAATTTTAAGCCAAATTCTATTGTGAATATAAATGACATTATTTAAATTTGCACTATCTGAAAGGCAGTAGCATAAATAGAAAACACTTGCAATTTTAAACTAAAATGAAAGAACCTAGTAGTGGCTTTTTAGTGGAAGACTAGAAATAAGTTATCTTTTTGTACATCTCAGACATTTGAGATTATTTAGGGTTTTCTTTTTTTTGTTCACTATGAACATTTCAAAGCCCATAATTTTACACTGAATGGCCAATGGCACAGTATCTCAGCACAAGAACTGCTTAATAGAAATCTCTCTAGGTAAATGATAATTCAATTAGGAGGAAAAAAAAAACTGTTTAGGCTTGCAAGTATTGCAATGATGCTAGATAAATACACAAGAGAGAGTGAGATTGATACCAACATGTATTAGAGATATCTTTGTGCTAAATATACATAAGAAAAATTCCAGCAGTAACCAGAACTGCAGCCTTGGGACTACCAGAGCCCGTGGCCATAGACAAGGAGTGAGAGTTTAATTCTTTAGGAATAAAACTGTATTTATTCAGAGTAATAGAATGATGCTCACAGGCTCACAATATTTAAGACAGAGGCTGCTATTGACCTTCTCTGCTCAGGTAAAAAACGTCCTAAAAAATTCTAGGTAATTGTCCCTGGAACTTTTGCCTATTTAAGTTGGCAGAAACCAAGTTCAGGTCACTGTACTTTATCAGACTCATCCTTACCATTGTTGGCAACATCAAACACCTGTAAATAAGCCAGTTCTTAACTGGGTAATCAGAATCTAGGGAAAAGATTTAGAAGTTTTTGGTTTGTTTCTTTTTTTTTTTTTAATATATAATAAAATAACATAAAAAAGAAAAACAAAATAATAGGTGACCTGAGATGAGAGATAGAAAAACATGAGTTCTTCTTTCTCTTTATTCATGATAGAGTACATGTGCACACATATGAAAATGATAGACATACAGTGGGCGGGGAGCACTCTCCACAGGGTCTGGTTACATGTTAATCTCCTTCCTCCAGTCCTCCAATCTGTTTGATCCTGGTCATTTGTGCACATATTTCAAACCAACTGTGCAGGAAATTCAAGTGTTGTTACCATGTGAATCTTTAGTGCATACCCATTGCACACTGGAGGTGGTCCATTATTCTTGATACATATAAAAACAAAAATGTTAAGAACTGGAGTAAAACAAACAATAAGGAAGTAAAAGGAAAAATGGCAATTAAAATATGATCTTAGGTGTAATGTTTACATCACTGGACTCCCACATGGCTGACTGCAGTTTGGGTCCTAGACCAGGAGGTTTGACACTCACACTGAGTCTGTGTATGTGTGTGCCCAAAATCCGAGAGAAGCATGGAAGAGAAAGGATTTTGTCATGGTTATCTCCCTGAGGGGGTGATTTCTCACTTTCTGTCTCTCTGTCTCTCTGGCAAGCCCATGCATCCTATAGCAAAAATTGCTCTCTAAAAAAAATAAATAAAATAAAACAAACATACACACATACACACACATCTATATATGAAATTAAATAAAATACACCAATCTAAAATTTATTTTTAAAATAAATGAATATATATACCATGTATATGGATGAAATATGATAATAACTCAAATTATTTATTTTTTCTGTTCCCAGAAATTCTTTGCAAATAAATGAATACATAAAGGTCTGTTAGTAAACACTCATATGAAATAGAAAAGTAACTTTGGGTTTTTTATTTTTTACTTACTCTGTTAAAAACAGGGAAAAAAATTCAAAATAATAACAGATATAACAAACTAAAAACATTGGTAAGTCAACAACGCATTAATTCATGAGACATGCTCCTCTCCATGACTATCATAGGCTCTCTCTTTGAGTTACATTTGATTCATCATTTTTACCCCTTTAAGAGGTATTTAATTGGTGTCCAACAGGTAAGAAGAGTTGAGAATGAATGTTCTTTATTCCATCCATAAGATTTTATTCTCTTATAGACATATTCTATCTTTGGTAAATATCATGCCAAGGATGAATGACTATCTCCCATGTATCAACCTAGACCTGCAGAGAACAATTATAAGGTGTTATTATTCACATCATATTTTATAATTCTTTTACATAGCACAAAATCTCCTAACCTCATGGAACTTCTAAAATAGATAGTGGTCACACATCACTTGTTCTTCCATATAATTTTGATATTAATTTTCTTCTGGTGAATAAAAGAAGCAACCACACCAGCAGGACCAAAAAAAAACTTTTGCAGTTCTGACTGAGAAGGAAAAAATGCCAGTTTATGTATTTATCAAAAATAGATCTTTCTACTGAGACTTCCAACAAAGGTGTTAAATGCATCTTAAAAGACTTGATACAGTTCAATTCTTACAGCTGACCTCCTTTTCATCTTTGATAATATATTTAATAATACAAAAATAATGGAAATTAAAGAGACTTTAGGAAAGTTAGGCTTTTTCACATGATTAAATTGCTCATCATCTTTTTAAAAAGGAACAGTATAATGCAAAATTTAAAAATACATAAACTGGAAAATAAATCCAATATTGAGAATGCAAATTAGTTAAGCTTTCACATTTGCAGGAAATAGTGGAAAGCCTGATTCTTTAATTTGTCAAAGTAGGATGTTGATTGGGTGGAATTTTTTAGGATATTAGATAAGAAAAATGCCCAATAGTGAAAGTTTAAACAGGGTTAAGCTCTAGGGACCAGCAGTTAGCATAATGGCTATGTCGTTGGACTCCCACGCAGTCGACTGAGGCTCGAGTCCCAGACTTAAACTCATGCCGGGCGTGTGTGTTTGTGTATACCCAAGATCCCAAGAGGAGAATGGAGGAAAAAGTGATTGAGGCATGACCATCCCCCCTGGGGGGGGTGATTTCTCACTTTCTATCTCTCTGTCTCTGTCTGTCTGGCGAGTGCATGCGCCCTATAGCAAAAACCTCTCCAAAAAAAAAAAAAAAAAAACAGGATTAAGCTCTATGTAGATCAACTTAGAAAAAATGACAAACATAGAAATCTAAATTGCAGTATTTTTTTCCTCTTTCAGTTATTAATTACTTTTAACGTAACATCACTGACCTCAGATGCCACTAGGTCAGAGAAATATACAAATAACCAAATATTTTTAATAGTTTCTCTGAAAATGAAAAGAACAGTGAAGCTTTTATTTCACCCCCACTCTTCCAGTCTTCTCTCATTCATTTCTGTATTCATTCAATAAAAAAGAAGTGTTTAGTAACTTTAATGTGTAGAGAATGTATTATATTTTTCACACATACAGAAAAGTGCAAAATAATAGTCTTCATCTGTTACAATCTTTACTTTTTATTTAAAGAGGTAAAATATGTAGATAAGGAAAAATAGGATATCTTAATCACTAAAATGAAATGTATGAAAGTGCTATAAAAATTATATGGCTAGGTATTTAAAGCACTATGTTCTGAATTTTTTTACACAGCACATGCACGAAATGATGACATTTACAGCACACTAAAGGAAAGAGAAAGTGTAGCTGGGCTGATCCAAGACCATAACGGTTCCTTCTGGATGCTGAGGGTGGTCATACCTTTCTGGTACACCTCTTGTACTGCACAGTTCATTGTGCTACCCAGGTAAGACTAAGGGAAGACTCGAGGGGGAGGAGAATGACAGCTTGTGTCATTTCACATTGTTGACTACTGAATCTTATTTTAGATATGGATACATTCATAGATAAAGATTCTAGAATAAATTAAGAATGATGATGATGCTAATGAAGGTGAAGGAAGAAGCCACCAAAAAAAAAAAAAAAAAAAAAAAGATGTAGATCAGAGAAGTAAGTCGTGGATAAGAAAATGAACCATGTAGGTTAAGCTGAAAATGAGGATGTTAAGATCCTTGGAAGAATGTGGTAAGAAAATGGAGCTGTGGCAGCACAAGCAATGGGAGTGTACTATGTGAAGCTAGGGAACATGTGGGAAGGCTTCACATTCACATCTCTGTCTACCTCAACTCACAGGTTGTGCCCACAGGCGCCCTGTGATCCTGTTATCTGGAAGGCTGGAGAAGATCATGGTGAGATGATGAAAAGTGACTCTCTTCAGTCAGGAAACAAATAGACAAAACTTAAAAAGAAAAACATGGTAAGAAAAATCTGCTATTTTAGTAAAAGCTCTTATTAAATATAATAAACTAAGTCTGTTTTATAAGAAATATTTTTTCTATAGAGTGTGTGCACTCCCCAGAAAGACAGAGAGCCAGAAAGTGAAAAGTCGTCCTCCTGGGGAATGGCCACACTGCAATCTCTTCTCCATTCTCCTCTAGGGATCTTGGGCATGCACGTATATGTGCCTGGCATGAGTTTTAAGACTCCAGGTCTGGAATCACAGTTGACTACATGGAAGTCCAGTAATGTCAGCATTACACCATCTGCTTGTTCCATGAACTAAGATTTTTATATAATTCACAACAAAAAATTGGGGAGAAATCATTTAGTATATTTGAGAATAATTTGACAGTTTTACTAAATACTTACTATATTTAAAGGTGTTGCAGCAGAAACTGTGCATTGTCCTACTAGTAAAATACATAAATTTACTTGCAAGCTCAGTAAAACTTATAAGCAAATTCAGCATTAAATTAGTAAATAAATTAAACCATATCTCCTTATTATAAGCAGAAACTCGAGCAAGAATCCCATGTCTATGATAATAGTCATTTTTAATTTGGATTTATCTGATTTACTTCAGAACATCATAACCTATGTTAAGTAAAATTAAATGTTACTAAGCCAGTCTGTGACATGGTGGTTATGGGAGCTGGATTTACATGATCAATTGTGCAGTTTAAGTTCCAGACCCAGCAGTTTGGGAAACACGCCAGGTGGTTTGTGTGTGTGCCAAAAATTTTAAAAGGAGGAAGGAAGAAATTGAGAAGGGATTGTGGTGTGACTATACCTCCATGAAGGGTGGTTCATTTTTTCTCTCTCTCTGTGTCTCTGGCAAGTCATGTGCTCTCTAGCAAAATTCTTTTAATAAAGTAAATGTTACTGTAGAAAAAGTAATTAATATAAAAAAAAAAATATATATATATATATACACACACACACATATATTTGTGAGAACATGTATATATATGCATGACAGCAAAAGAGGGACAGACAGAGACAGAAAGAGATAGAGAGAGGCAAAGAAAGGAAATACCCACCCTCAGCAGGATCTAATCACGTGACAACTCCCTTCCTCTGATCTTCTAACTTGTCAGGATCTTGGGCAGCCATGTGGCACCCAGTGTGTTTTGATTCACCAGGGGAGTATCTGAACCAATGATTAGCCATTTGGTTTCAAGGACTTTTATCCAGTATGCTACCAACTGGATCAAAGAGATTAATCTCCCGATTTTTAAAAATTTTATATTTTTGTGTTTTGCCATAAGACATGTGTACTCACCGAAGACAAAGACACAGAAAGTGAGAGAGAGAGAGAGAAAGTGAGAAAGCATCTCCAGTGGGAATGGCCATACCTCAACCCCTTCTCCTTCATTTTCTTCTGAGGATTCTGGGCATATGTGTACATGCACTCGGCATATTTTTTAAACTACCAGGTCTGGAACTTGAACTATGCACTGCCTTAACCTCCATTCCAATTTATTATTTTTCAAAGTAAAAAAGTACAATTTTGTATAAACCCTTTTTGAAAAAATTATTAGTCAACTATCTTAAAAAAACATGTCTTATTTCATGAAAAGAGCATGTTCTTGATTTGACAACCTGTTTATGGGAGCTTTAACATTTTCTTCTATTCATGAGCACAAGCACATACACATGTGAAGTAGTACAATGACAGTCTACCCTTGAATCCTTACTCTGTTTTACAAGACCAGTCACATAGATAGAAGAAAGTCTAAGTCTTCCACCTTTAATCTTCTTATTATTCAAATTAGTCATTAAATCTTAAACATTTTGTGTGAACTAAAAAAAAGGTCACAAATTATATTGATTTCTTTTTCATAGCTTAAAAAATCTTGTAGGAGGAAAAGGAATTTCTGTTAAGCTCTCTTTCTTAAATCACTTGCGATATTATTAATAGGATAATGCAATTTTACAAAATATCAGACTTGATGATACTATGCTAAATTATGAATTGCTATAAAAACTTGAATATATACAAACACTAATAACTTTGTGTTCTAAAAAATGAGGAAATACGTGAAGTGAAATACCTTTGAGAAGTAGTAATTTAAGTTCTGAAAAATAGAGTGTTTTTTATTCTTTTAAACCACGTGAATGTACAATGAGTAGACGAATATAGGATCTTTAGGATCAATTAAATGTTGTTTTGGATTTTCATTCCCTTTACTGACCAGTATACTTCATATAAAGAAATTGTTTTTGATTAAGTGTCTATGTTGTGTGAAATCTATTACAATGAAAACTTCAATGTACCATAGAATTTTTCTTTTGCTCATTTACTCAATTCATGACCCCATATGTATTAACTTCAAAAACTATAGTACCTCTTTCTGGCATGCTGATATGTTGTGCTCTTAATCCTCTATTTTTCTAATATATTTATATTAGCACTAAAAAAAAAAAAATCTCTCATTTAAGCTAAATTCTAATTTTAAACCAAAGCATGGAGAAGTATTGTTTTTAGTTTTGCTTTGTTTTGTTTCTTCTTTTCCCCCCAATTAACCTTATATCAAGAGATCTGCTTACAAGCTTCAATATCAAATAAAGTTTGTGAATGTAATTGGATATGATAGTATGACAGTAGCATACATATATAGTTTATCTTGTTAGATACCAATTGGGATGATTTGTATGTCAACGCAGCTGGGAAAAGCAATCCAAAGTTAAAGTACTAATAGGGTGGGAGGCAGGGCAATCATGTCCTGTGTTCCTGTATAGAATGAATCGTTGTTCCATATTGAATCTTTGCAATGCAGTGTGAAGGATGCTGACACAATCAATAATTCCCTCTTGGAAAAAAAAAGTTCAAAGATTTGATGTGAATAACATTATCCTATTTTCTCAAAAGCCCTTTCCTGCATTAAGTATTATGGCTTCAGACAAGGATTCCAACTGAGTTGTGGCATAAAAAAAGATTACAAGGATTCAGTGGATCAGCAGTAAGCACGAAAAGAAAGCATCCATTCTTGCAACTAGCTTGATTAAACCTAATGATCTAAGATAAAATTAAGATAACTAACTTATTATCAATGTTTCCCCTAAGACCCTAAGACGTTGCTTTTCTATTTGTCCAAAGTAAACAAATACCTGCTATATTTTCTGAGAAGGTTTATTTCTCAAATATTTTACAGGCTTAAGAATCTTTATTCTTGATTGGTCCCTAAAGCATGAATTATGAAAAACAGGAAATCTTCCTTTCAATGTTTCTGGTGGAAATTCTCTGTGACTATTTCTAATCCTCGTCTTTCTCAGAACCTAAGAAACCAAATTTTCACTTCTCACTTTCTTTTTCAGTCACTGCACATCTTTAGAGCACATAGAATGTTTTTTCCCAACATGAAAATAGCACATATTAGTTAAGTTATAGATATTACCATGCACATTATCAACAATAGTTAACTTTTAATTTCTCTGTTAAATGTTTTTTTTCTTATCCCCTCTCTCCCACAGCCTTTAATTCACCCCTTCCTATACTGTCTCTAGTACCTTCAGTTGTCCTCCCTGCTTTTATACTTTCTGATATTTCAGTTTCTGCCTCTACAGACATTCGGTATATATTAGGTGGGTACATACAATCTCTGTTTTTCATAATCTGACTTGCTTCACTTAGTATTAAATATTCCATATTCATCCACTTTGTTTCAAATGCCAGGGTCTCTTTGTTCTTTATGGATGAGAAATATCATAGTGTATACAAGCCACATTTTTTTCAATCCATTCATTGTTTTTTGGACATTTGGACTGATTCTATGTCTTTGCAATTGTGAATAATGCTGTAATAAACATGAATGTACAAGTGCTTTATCCAACTTTGTGTTTTCCTATCTTTTGGATAGATAACAAAAAATGAAATTACTGGGCCATAAACTAAATGCTGGTGAGGCTGTGGTGACAGGAAACCCTCGCACACTGTTACTGTTGGTGGGAATGGAAGTTAGTACAACCATTGTGGATAACAATATGGAGATTCCTCAAAAACCTACAAATAGAAATATTATTTCTCATTTTTTTAAAAAATAACTGACAAATAAAAAGAATCTGTTAATATAATAACTCCTTTTGTTTTATTCAATGAGAAAATATCTCTGGTTAGTATTTAATTAAAATTAAGTGAATGTTTTAGTATTTGATAATTTTAAGACCAAATATCAGGAGACAGCAGTTGTTATAATGGCTAAGTCCTGGGGATCCCACGTGGTTGACAGTTCTAGTCCCAGACTCAGAGGCTTGAAACTCATGCCAGATGTATGTGCATGCATGCTCAAAATTTTAGAAGAATGAAGGAGAAGGCATGCAGCATGGTCAACCCCCTGGGGGTTGATTTCTTGTTTTCTGTCTCTCTCTTGCTCTCTGTCTCTCCGATGAGCACATGCACCCTACATCAAAAATCTCTCAAAAAAATAGATAAAATATTTTTTATCTATTTTTAATTATTTATTCTTTTGAGAGGAAATAGGTGGCTATGAGTAAATAGAAAAAAATAATTTCCTTCTTAGGGAAAATTATACATTAAAGTTTAGCATGTTTCATCATACTATATAGTTTTTATAATTCTAGATCTTAATAGTGTTGTTCTTTTTCCTTATATGATATGATATATATGAAAAGAAATTGGACGCAGTTATTGCAGTTGATTTTAAGCCAAAAGATTTTGGCAGCGTCTACAATCGTACTGATAACCCCATTAACTAAGCCATTGCTTTTGATCATTATGAAGATATTACCATGAAAATCCAGCCAACACTTGAAATAAGAGATGAGCCATAGTGTCTAAGATAATAAGGAAACTCAATTCTCATTACTGGAAGTGACCCAATTATATTTCACTATAAATAACATCTTTTAGAGTAACACCTGGTAGCAATACAGATATTATACAGCCTTTATTTTCGAGATAGTCTTTTCCATTATTTCAAAAGAATTGATTTTTCCCACATGGTTGTCAGACCAAATGGTGCTTAGTTGGTATCTCATGCCACTTGGAAATCAACTGAATTTGCAAGATTAGATACCATAATGCTAAAATGAGTTGAAGTCATCTTAGTCTAATGGACTAGCAAACATGCAGATTTATTCTAGGCCATTCCATTTTCAAATGTACATACTTATATCCCCTACTTATGATCATTCCTATACCCCATTATGAAATGGCAGATGGTCCTATGTGCTTAAGGGTTCTGTATTTGCTGATTTCACAAACCATGAATTGGAAGTATATGTGGGGAGAAAGTCAGAAAATTGCAAGAAAGAAAAACCTGAACATATATATCTCAGTGTGTCCTTCAAATCTAGGGAGGACAAAAACAAAAACAGAAGCTATAAAAACTGTGGCATTCCTTGAAAATGAAAATGTACTTTTAATTCTAGTTGGCAAGATGTTTAACTGAAGGACTTCAAAATTTCTCCTACGAATAGTTTGTCCATCATTTTTTCTGAATTTAATTTGATTTTATTTTAAATAAACAATATAACAGCAGGCATTTAATAAATACTGACATAAAAGGAGAAAATTATCATGAATACAATGAAATGGTATTATGCTTTACACAACTACTATGTCATACCTTAAACTTATTCCTAAAGTGATGAAAAAAAAGTGGTTTTCAGAAATAAGAAGTTTAAAAAGTGAAGGGAAATAGTTGCTAAATATGAAATTAAAGTTACTAATTTTGAAGTATTTCATTATGGGGTAAAAAACAATATGTAAGCAACATGCCTTTTTTAAGATATTGCAAGAAGTGTCAAAAATATATTTTCAAAGATAAATTTAAAATCTGCACAAAACTTTGACCACTGTAAAGATGCCTAAAACCTAATATAAATAGAAAAAAATTCTCATAGAAAAATCTAATTATCAGTTAAATTTAGAATGAAATAATATTTAAAAAAAGAATAAACTTATGTCATTACAAGTAGTGTTATGCTAAAAGTGGAAATAGTGGAAAGAGGATGTCTTAGTTTCTGGTTGGCTAATGTTTTTTTCTGTTTAAGAATTATGTTTACCATTTTTTAAAAAATTAATGTGGACCTGGGACATGTAAATGAGTTTAAGTAGATAGATTATAAAATGACTCTAACTAAAATACATTTATTTGTCCCAACAAATTAGACTCAAATCTACTGATTTTGATGTAAATATTTGCCAACTTATTGTTAATAGACTTCTAAGAATTACTAGGTAAAGAAATAATAATAATAAAACCTGAAGAAAATAAAATGTTTCATTCCAGCCAGGTGGTGTGGTGAAGGTGCTAGATGTCACTTAGCCAACTGCACAGTTCTAGTCCCAGACCCAGTGGGTTGAAAAACATGCTGGGCACATGTGCATGTATGCTCAAAATTACAAAAGGAGAATGGGGAAGAGAATTCAATATGGCCATCCATCTGGAGGTGAATTTCTCACTTTCCCTCTCTCTGTCTATGGCCAAGTGCATGTGCCCTATAGCAAAACTTTAATAGATAAATAAAATGAAATTAAAGAAAAAAGAGAAAATGTTTCCATTTTAACACAAAAATAAAGTTCATTTTTCAAAAACTTTGTGAAATTCAGTGCCCACTTTCAATAAAATTATCATAGGAGTATAATGAAACTAATTGGTAATAACTAGAAACAAACTATTTGATTTATAGAACCAGCATAGTTTCCATATTATCCAGTTCTTGCAGACCATATTATTTTACTATTGCTAATGTAACAAAATGCTAACAATTTAGTGGCTTAATATAGCAAATTCATTATATTATTGTTCACTGGATTAGACACCATTACAGGTCTCACCAGACTAAATGCAAGGTATTGGCAGCATGTATAACTTTCTACATGGGCTTCTTGAGCCTTGGTAGTTGGCAAAAGTGTTCTGCCAGTGTTTCTTTGCTGAGTGTAAATTAAAGATTCTTCCAAGTTTATAGGGGCTTTCAGATTCCTGTGCTTGCCATTTTCTCCTTTTATCTTCAAGGTCAGCAATGGTGTGCTAAAATCTTTTCAAACTGAGTATTTCTGATTTACCCTTACTCCTTACTCTTCAACTCTTAAGAATTTATTTAATTGGAATATGATCCCCTGGCTAATCCAGGAAAATCTCCCCATCTCAAGGTCTTTAACTTTGATCACATTTTCCAAATCCCCTTTTCTTTATAAATTAACGTATTTGCAAAGTCTAGGAGTTATGAGATGAGTGTATTTGGGGGACCATAATTCTGCCTACCAGAGTCTTCCTGCTGCCTCCCAGAGAGTACTATCGTTTGCCCCATACACAAAATATACAGCTTGTCCCAATATATCAAAAAGTGGAACTTATTGCATCATCAACTGAATATCCACTTAAATTTAAATTTCATCATCTTGAAAATCTTATATTTCATCTCCTAAATCACCTAAATTTGTCATAGGTGGAGCTTTAGGTATAATACATTCTGAACCAGAATATCTATCCATCAGCCTCAGAATGTGCTGACTTCAGGGCCAGAAGATGGCATAGTTATATCGCTGGACTCCCACATGGCCTCCCACGGTCAGGGATCAGTGGTTTGAAAATCATGCTGGGTGAGAGCCTGCCTGCCCAAGATCCCAGGAGGAGAAGGGATCGTGGTGCAGCCATCCCCTCTGGGGTTGATTTTTCTGGGGGAGTGATTTCTCACTTTCTCTCACACTTAGTCTCTCTTTCTCTCTGGTGAGTACAAACAGACTAAAGCAAACATCTGTTTAAAAAAAAAAAGTATTGTCTGCAAAACTAAAGAAATATGTTATCTAATCTCAAAATGCAATTGTGGGAAAGACATAGGATAACAGTCGTAAACATTTTTGGTCAAAAAGGAGAGAAATAAAGATAAAAAAAGAGTGACTTATCAAAGTAATTTTGCATTTGGTGAGCAAACTCTTAATACATTTCAAGGTCATAGAGAAACTGTTTGTATGATTTCTTGCTCTACTCTAAGGTTTCAAAGCTCTGCACATTGACATCCTTCCCTTGTCATTAAAGGAAGCATATGTTTGCCATTGAGTAGTTTTACCAATCAATTTCTTGCAAGTAGAATTTTGGGGTTACTCCTATATACCTAATGTTTTGAAAGTATTTTTTTTTATTTTTGAGAATGACTGTTTTTCTTTTTATTATTTTCTATGTCCTCCATATATATATATATATATTGTGTGTGTGTGTGTGTGTGTGTGTGTGTGTGTATGTACTTTGGATATTTACACACTCATGCGGGAAATAGGATTCATAGCTTTTATTCAGTTCTGAAGAGAGATCTAGATTTTCTAATATAGCACCAATATGCCTAATGACAACATAGATATGATTTAAGAAGCCACTTTTGATTCAATCTATTATTTTAAACCTTCTTATATTCTACATAACTATCATTTCATTTTTGCTTACGGAAGAATACTCACTTTCTTTTTTAGCCTAAATAATTTTCCTTTTACCTTTATTCAGAGAGCCTTTATAAAACACACATATTCTCAACCTAGAACTTTTTGGACAAGCCATGCTATTCTTGGATAAGCCATGTTATTAATTTTTATTTTCAATGTTTTAGCAAATTTGGATATGGCAATTATTATTTTTTAATTTGGCAAGGATACTGAAGACAGTGTGAGAAGAAGGAGAATTTAGGAGAGAGTAAAAGTTTCCTTGGGGAGGGAATAAGTGATATCATGTAATAACTGTGTTACAGATAAGGCCAGTCAGCACACATAAGAGTACAGATATTAAACATGTTGTACTAATGTGACTTGAATCAATCTAAATATTAACAGTATATTTTAAATCAAAATATCTAAAACTTTTTTACAAAAATTTTCTTAGTTCCAAGGAATATTTGTGTACAAATTTAAAATAAAAATAGAGAGCATCGCATCTTTTTTTGCATCCATATGAGGGTAAAAACTTTATATTTTCATATGCTCTGTCTGAAAATCAAAAGGCATTACCTATAAGCCTAGAGAAGCATAGAATATGCATATTTTATTTTCTTCATTCAGTATCTAGTAGAATAGCATATACCTCTGGGTTCTAAATAAATAATTTTGACAAAGATAATGATGACTGCCTATTGCACTAAGAAGAAAGTTATAAAACTTGAATTGTGTTTTGTAGTAAGAAAATTGCAATCCCCTGTCTCATACTGATTCGATGCCAGTATTTCTTTCCAGTCGTGCTATTTTCTGCACTGACTTTGTGCCTTTTTATTTTCTCTTCCTTACTATTCTATGCTTATAAAGTGATTCCATAAGTGGTAGAAATTAGAACAGGTTCATTTGATTGCTCCATTACCTTTTAGCATGAAGTTATAGTTGAATAACTTTCACTGAATCTACTGTAAAGTAAATCACATTGTGGTGTAGTGGGATACCCATGCACACTACTGTACATTGTAGGCAATAAAAAGCTGTAGGTTGAACTAAGGAGCATCTATCTGAGGTCCTATACAAATCAGGGCACTCGTCCACAATATTATTGATACATGTTGACCTACTATCTATATAATACTTCTACTGGTCTGATGCATTAACTTTCAGCACATTAGACATTGTTTGGATATATCCAATTTTTAGAAAATATTTCATTTATTGAACCAAATCTCAAATTCAATTGATTTTTAGTCCTTTCCCTTTGCTTAGTTTCTGAGAATATGTGTGGATTACATCCCATTTCTCTTCAATATTACAGCTTTATGAATAAAGATTTTTCAAGCTTCTGACAAATATTGTCAGGCAACAGATGTTCTAGTTGTCCTGGCAAGTCCTATCTGATTCCCTGAAAGAGCACTTGCTTGCCATTAGGTATTGTCCTCCATATTTTGGTTCTCAAAAATTAAGTAATATTTTAAAGAATTTCCCCAAGATGAGCCAGAATGAATGAGTGTAGTAGGCTTTTAATCAGCACTTCCATTACTTGGCAAAATATCACCTAATAGTATATATATATATATATATATGTATATATATACACAGTAATGAAATTGCCAATTTAAAATATTATTAAAATTGAAAAATTACCAAAGGTTACTCATCTCTTTTTTTCTATGGATTCTTGCTGATAAATATCAAGTGATAAGAAATAAGAAGAATTAGAGGTAGCTAAGTCCATCGAGCCTTACATGAGAGTATGCAATTTTCACTGTAAATCACTTCATGTGACATGCCAAACCTGGCATAGCCTATGCCATGCCTTGTGACATGCAGGAAGCTACCAGGCCACCAGTGAGCATAATCAATCGGAAATGTGGGAAATTATCACATCAGGTGTATGTGAAATATATGTGGAATATACAATGTCTGAATGCTACCATGGAGCAATCAGGAAAATCTTAATGGTTCTGTAATAGGATTTTAGTAAATTTCATGCAAGAATGCTTCTGTCATAGGATTTTAGTAAATTTCATGCATGGTATAAATCTACAACTATTTGTTAATTAATGATGCTATTCTATTTTGCCAGATGTATACAGTTAATATATATGATAATTTTTAATAAATTTTTAAACCAAATTTCTCTATCGCAACAAAATGAAAAACTGCAGAAAAGAGTTGCACAAATTGCAAAAAAGATGATAATGTAGAAAATACAATGGCAAAACACAAATTTTCACCTCTTTATAGCTTTTAGTTAGATCACATAATTCTTCTAGATTATACTAATCTTCAATTCTAAAGATTTGAGTGTTTTGTAAATGGAGTTAAAAGGTGGAGATTAAATAATCATTGTACATATAATAAAAATTTGAGTTATAATATTTATACCAAAAAAACAAATTTTGGTAAATCATGGAATTATGGGAAGATAGAGAGAGACAGAAAGTGAGAAATCACTCCCTCACCACCACCAACAGAGGAAATGAATGACCACACTACAATCCCTTCTCCTCCATTATCCTCTTGGGGTTTTGGGCATGCAAGCACATGCACCCTGTGTGTGTTTTAAGCCTCCAGATCCGGGACTAGAACTGCAGTCAGCCATGTGGGAGTCTAGTGATGTAACTATTATGCCATCTGTTGGCCCCAAGCAGTGATATTTTAACATATGCCATCTGTTGGTCCCAAGCAGTGATATTTTAACAATTAAAACAGACTCTACTGTTCTTGAAATATATATACATAAGAGTCACTGAAGTATGTAGCTTTTTTGTGATTAAGCTGGAATTTAATAACAGATATTAAATAATAATAATCTCTTTAGCATGGCAATACATCATTTTATTCTTTGCTGCCTGACATCAGTCACATTTTAGGAAGGTTTGACATTACCAAAAAAAGTATCTGTAAATTCAAAGACTACAATTTCTACCATTAGAAATTCAGTTCTGTGTATATTTTGTTATATTTGTTTCAAAATCAGTTCAAAATCTTCAATCTGTAAAGAATGCAATGAATGAGAACTCAAAATAGGCCACTTTTTCAGCTTTTACATGATCTTAGCTATTAAACTAAATCTTGTAAAGAAGAAAATATTATATTAATAGAAACTGAATTTTATTAGTATGAAAGTAAAACAGTAAATAAATTGAATGATCGATGAGAGTTCAAATAGGGTACAAGATTTAATTCTGAAATACTATAACGGTTCTTTGGTATACATTCTGGGAAAAATATTTTTATATAGAGCCTATTTTTTAAAGGGCCAATTCATATTCTATGTTTGAAAAAAATTCAATAGAAATTCTTTAAGTTTTGCCACCGTGGCTTAGAGGTTAGGGCAGCTGGATCCCACATGGTTGACTACACAGCTTGAATCCCAGACCATGTGGTTTATAAAACACTCTGGGCACGTGTACATGTATGTACGCAATGCCGAAATGGGGGCGAAATGGAGAAGTGATTGAAGCTTGATATTCCCCTGGGGAATGCCTTCTCATCTCTCTCTTGTTCTCTATCTCCAGTTAATACATGAGCTCTGGGCCTTTTTCATTGTTGTTGTTCTTTCTTTTTACTATTATTTTATATATTCAAACATTGTGCATAACCACAGTTTGTAAAATAAATTTTCCAAGGATAAAAACACTGCACACCAGTCCAGTTAAAGATATTATCATACATTTTCTCATCAATAGACAATCTTCCATTTCTGTGTTCCTTAATATCTTGCCTCTGTATTTTTCTCTTTGATTCTCTTCCTGTCATTTCCTCCCACCTCTCACCTTCTTCTCACACTGTCTTCAGTATCCTTGCCAAATTAAAAAATAATAATTGCCATATCCAAATTTGCTAAAACATTGAAAATAAAAATTAATAACATGGCTTATCCAAGAATAGCATGGCTTGTCCAAAAAGTTCTAGGTTGAGAATATGTGTGTTTTATAAAGGCTCTCTGAATAAAGGTAAAAGGAAAATTATTTAGGCTGAATTTTTGTTCACTTAAATATAATTAAAAATTAAGATTGAAAATATTTATTTTATTTAGCATAGTTCTCTGAGATTTCCATATATACAGAGACCGTTTTATTTAAACACATGTGTACAGAATTGCTTGAAAATAATATTAATTAAACTTTTACTACAAATAAGCTGCAACTTGACAGATTGCAAACAATTATATTAAAAAATAAAGATGATAAAACATTTTAGAAAGTACAATACTAAAAATAGCTTAAACTCATTATTCTGATAGCAGCTATTTTTTTCTCCTGCATACTTTGAGATAAACTCAAGTAGATCATGACTTTGTTTTAAAATATTGCTGGCTTTTAAAAATATTTTGTCACAGATCTTTTGTTATGTTTTTGAGAGACACTTTTACATGATTTTCTCTCTCTCTCTCTCTCTTTTTTTATTTTTTTTTTTTTTTGAAGAGGTTTTTTGCTATAGGGCATATGCACTTGCCAGAAAGACAGAAAGACAAAAAATGAGAAATCATCCCCGGGGTTGGGGTGGCCGGAGGGGGGATGGCCATGCTGCAATACCTTCTCCTCCGTTCTCCTCTCAAGATCTTGTGTTGTGCACGCATGCACATGTAGCTGGTGTTAGTTTAAACCACCAGGTCAAGGACTTGAACCATGATCTACTACATGGATATCGAAGAACATAGACATTACGCAAATTGCTGGTCCTAATTTTCTCTTTTTTTAAAGTAGGAATGTATCAACTTTTAAATAAAGTTCATGCTGGCTAAGTTCATCAAGTTATTGGAAACCCATAAACAATTAATAAGCAGTCATGGTAGTTTCTGAGAGAACTGGATGGACCAGACTAGAGAAATCAGCTTGGGTTGAATGTTTCTTATTCAAACAAATGCATATGCAGGGCCCAGCCTCATAGCCCAGTGGTTAAATGGTTGCATGAAAAACCAAATCCCACATGGCTAATTGTGATTAAAATCCCAGTCCTATGGCTTGAAAAACACACCTGGCCAGCAGATGGCATGGTGGGTAAGGGTGCTGGAATTCTACATGGCGAACAGCAGCTTGAGTACCAGACCTGGCAGCTTGCATTCGGACATCAGCTTGAGTACCAGACCTGGCAGCTTGCATTCTTGCTTTCTCTCTCTCATTCTCTCTCTCTTTCTAACTATATCCTTCCCTGGTCAAATTAATAAATAAATAAATGGATAAATAAAAGTTAACTAAAATAATTCTTGAAAAGGAGAGAAAAAAAGAAAAGGGAAAAAAACAGAAAAGAAAAACACACCACCTGACTTGTGTGAATGTGTGCTAAACATCTGGAAGGCCAGAGAAATAGAAAAAAGATTGCAACATGACCACAGCCCATTGGGGGCATGCTTTCTATCTCTCTCTCCCTCATGATTGCATGTACCCAGTAACAAAGAGAGAGAGAGATGAGAGAGAGAGAAAAAAAAATGAACTTTATAGAAAAATGTGCAATCATTAGTGGTAAATAAAACTCTAGTGCTGTTATATAAGTAGAATGGGATTAATTATGTAATATCGTAGGTTGCATCAACCATCTATAGCAATTATATCAACCAAAAAGAATAATTTCATTTAATTCCATATTTCATTTGCAGAGTGGCTTTTCTCCACTGACTAATGAAACAGGATATGATCCTCACAACCCAGCTCAAAATAACTTTTAGGGGTCATTTTAACTCCCAAGCTCTGCATTGGATGGATGAACATAATTGGTGGAAATGCACCTGAGTAATCTCCCTCAATTCAATAATGCTTTACTCTTTCTGGTAGAGAGGTTGACCGCATGAATGTCCTTTTGCAAACAACCTCCTTACTAACTTCCTGTCCCAAAGAACCCACTTTCAACAATAATAATTCCAACCGGTGTTATTATGAAGGTAATATTATATTACACACATAAAACATTTTAAACAGTGCCTGGAACATAATAAATACTCAATTACTGTGATGAGTGATTAACAAATTAGAAAATGAGAATCAAAGAACCTATCTTCAAGATGATAAGAGGTATCACTAAATAATGGCAAGAACGTCTTCTCAAAGTCAGAAGCTCGAGAAGTTCATTCAACACTAGTTTTTGTGAACCTAAAATAATTACTTTTGCATATGCTGTGAATCCCTGCGAGGGATAAGAATTTCCGCTCTGGCTTACTATTAAGCCCATATTCTACTGATTTAGGTGAGAAGACTCAGGTTAATTTATCATCATACTAATTATAATTAGTATGTAGTACATAAATACAAGAACCAATTACATATTTAGTTATTGATGTATAATAAATAACTCTAAACTTTAGTGAATTAAAGTACAAATTTTATTTTGCTTATAGTTTTGTAGGTCAGGCATTTAGAGAGAGCTCAGCCTAATCATTTCTGATCCTTGTGGCATCAGCTGGCATGATGTGGTATAGATGATACACTTGAAAGATAGTTTTCTGAAGTTAGCACCTTTGTGCACTTTTGCCTCTTTCTTTCTTCTTTCTTTCTTCTTTCTTTCTTTCTTTCTTTCTTTCTTTCTTTCTTTCTTTCTTTCTTTCTTTCTTTCTTTCTTTCTTTCTTTCTTTCTTTCTCCACATGCCATTTTATTCTCCAGAGCCACTTCAACAAGGCTCATGTCTTCAGTTTCTTGATAGGGGTTCTGAGAATAATATTTCAACTCTCTTTGTTTCACTTTCTGAGGTCTTAGTTCTGCTATTTCTTTTTCACAAGGAGTAAACCATATTCATAATCAAATAAGCTTCTTGGCATGTTTTATGCCTAAAATGTTTTATGGTTCAAAATCTTTTTAACATTTTATTTTAACTTGAAAGATAGTTTTCTGAAGTTAGCACCTTTGTGCACTTTTGCCTCTTTCTTTTTTCTTTCTTTCTTCTTTCTTTCTTTCTTTCTTTCTTTCTTTCTTTCTTTCTTTCTCCACATGCCATTTTATTCTCCAGAGCCACTTCAACAAGGCTCATGTCTTCAGTTTCTTGATAGGGGTTCTGAGAATAATATTTCAACTCTCTTTGTTTCACTTTCTGAGGTCTTAGTTCTGCTATTTCTTTTTCACAAGGAGTAAACCATATTCATAATCAAATAAGCTTCTTGGCATGTTTTATGCCTAAAATGTTTTATGGTTCAAAATCTTTTTAACATTTTATTTTATCGCTATTACTTTCAGACAAAAGTAGAAAAATGTCTTTAAATTATTGACAGTTTGTAGTGTATATTATTTTAATTCACTCCCTTGTATAATAGAAATACCTAGATTTCTTTACAGGCAGACTCTGCTCTATCATGGGTCCAAACTCAAGTTGTTATGCAACATTTCCAATAAGATCACTACAAAGGTTTTGTATTTTTTGTTTGTTTGTTAAAAGAGTTTGTAGCATGCATACCCTTAAGATTCTTAGAGACACACTTTTATGGCATAGGTCACATGGAACATACTCTTATAATAGTCTTAAAAGCCCTAATATGTATGGTCTTAAATTTTTCTGACATCTTTCTATTGGACTTTGGGGGACACATTTAAAATTAATTCTCAATGTGGTAGGAGGCAGGAGAGCAAGCATTGGTTCTTGTCCATGACTGAAACTGAATTAGACATGGACATAGGTAAGCAAGCAGAGTTTTATTAGAAGGGTAAAAGGGAAAATAGCCTTTCATGGCATAAAAGGGAAGCATGAGTGAGAAGCCCCTGAGATAATAGGGTGAGGGGTTTTTATCTTGTTCAGAAAGGCCTTGTTCTAGAGAAGGACTTGTGCATGCATTCCCCTCATGGTAGGAGTCACATGTTAGGTGAGTTTCATTATTGGTCTCCTAAATTCGAAGAGGGTATGAAGGTAAGGAGACTCTCTTTGTCTACAAAACCATGATCTTCTTCTTGGAATGCGGTGGGACCTGGAAAAAGCCTTAATTGTTATTTGCTTTAGGACTTGTTGCCTAGATTAATCATTGCACCACTGCTGTAAACTAGTTTTTTTGTGAGTTAAGAAGTCAATGGATCTTTGGACCTCGATTCTAATTGTTATTTTGTTGTCCCTATACAGAGGTTTACAATGTTGGTTCTATCCAGAGAGACAAGTGATAGGGAAGAGAAAAATTTAGATTTCTAAAGGGCTGGTTTTGGCTGACTGGTTTCAAATGACCCCCTTTTCATTCTATCATGGCACTCATGATACAAAGAAATAGTAAATGTTTGTGATGTAGGAAATTCTAATTATACTAGTTTGATCATTACATATTGTATTTATATTTTGAAAAAAATCATACTCTGCTCCATAATTATGTACAATTATTATGTGTCAAGTAAAAATAACTTCAAAACCACTTTTTTTTTTCTCTTCTGGCTCTTTCCTTCTTTCTCTTACCCATGAAATACTTTCTTCCATGTTAGGATTTAGCAAGAAAGTCCTCACTAAGTGCAACCCCTTTATCTTGGACTTTCTGGCCTCCAGAACTGTGAGAAATAAATTACTCTTTAAAAAAATAAATGACTAAGTCTCAAGTATTTTGTTACAGCAGTACAAAGGACTAAGATATTTTATTTTGTTCATAATTTTATAACTTAGGAATTAGGGATGATTTCCTCTGGCAATTGATCTCTGATCCAAATTGTTGCAGGAAACCAGACACAGAGGAAAGGAAAGCAGAACTTGGACAGATTAAGAGAACTGTTTATTACACAATGGGCACAGAGGAGTTAGCTCTCTGAATCTAGCACTGTGAATCTCCTCCAGCTCTGACTGGGGTTTGGACATGGTCTTTTATGGGGGAATTGGGAAAGGGGAGGGACCAGGAGAGGGAATGGGTTCAGATCCCACCCTATGCAGTGTTAAAAGGAGGAGTCAGAGAAGCAGAAAGTCTAATAATCTATTTAAGGCACTAATATATTCAAGGCACTAATCCATTCGAAGTTTTCAGATTATCCTGTAGCTCTGGGAAGGGGAAGTAAGTTTGCTGGAGGGCAGAAACTTCAGGCAGCTATCAGCCCTGAGTTATTCAGAGTCCTTCCATATCAAAATAAGATTAGCTACAATGGCTAATATTGGAGAGTCCACTTAAAATGCTTTGTAACCCATATGTCTCGTGCTTTGGTGTTCCTTACCTTGTCTCTGTCTACATGGTATCTCCTCCTCCTGGGCTTTCCACATGACTAGAGTTTGTCACATGTGGCTTATGGCATTTCGACTTTTAAAATGTTGGTGGACATTTCCTAGTTTAAGTCTCCCAAGGATAAGTATTCTAAGAAGTCCAGACTGAAGCTGTAAAACTCATTATCTAGCTATGATATCACTTCTACTTAATTCTATAGTTCAAGCAAGTTTCCAAGATCAGCCTACATTCAAAAATATGGATTAAGAAAAGAAAAAAAAATGAAGAAAGAAATAAAGAAAACAAAACATCAAAACTTCACCTTTCAGTGGAAAAAGAATACACATTTCTAAGAAAAAAAGATAATTTATTAGTGTCATGTAAGACATAACAAAAATCTGTTGAAATCACAAAAATTAGCTTTAATCCATATATTACAAACAAAGCCTTACTCTTTAAAATAGTGAAAGTATAGATTTTGTAATACTTAACTTGCATCCACTTTATCTAAATAATGTTGTGAATTAACTCAACCCACTTACATATGCTATTCAGTGAATTTGTAATAGAAGGAAATAGGGTAAACAATTCACAATAAAATTGTGGACAATCATAATACAAAAAGATATCCTTTAAAAACTGCTTGCCCTAGGAAATGTTAGAAAATGCCTGCCCTAGAAAATTTTAGCCTCATATACTTCTTGGAATCAAGAGCTTCACGAAGAACAGATTTAACCTCTCTAAAACCCAAACTAGTACATGGTTCTATAAAAACTCTAGCTATAAGAGCAAAGGTCAATTCACTTAAGAAATCTGTATCTCAAGTGGATTGGGTTAAGTATAAAGTTCAGAAGTAACTTCTTTAACAAATGCAAAGAATTAATGACTACCGATTTCTTATTTGCCAAGGCTGATCTCCTCTAGGGAAGAGTAGAGGACCCTGAACAAGTGCTAATGGGGCTGTGCCCTCAAGGCAAGGTTGGCCTTTCAGTGGTTTGGAGTTTCACACACTGTTTCCTTGAGCATTTTAAAAATGAATCTACTCTGAATCTAAGCGTTTTCTTAAAAATGTAGAACTTCTTTATTTCACACTACAAAACTTGCTATCGAGGGACAAGACTACGCATTTTTAGACTTTCTCTGTTACAGTTAGAAAAAAAATAAGAAAGTTATGTTATTACATCTATCCTAATGTCAGAGGCTTATATGCCAGAAAGTAAACCTGGTTGGTTTCTGGAGGCTTGATACTGAAATCTTTACCCAAAATCTATACATTCATTCTCTTGTAACGTGTGTATAAGGAATCTGGAGATGAGACCAGTATCATTAAAGGAATTGGGTCAACCTGCAACTTGGTCGTTAAAGCGGTTAGATCTCACATGGCCAACAAAGTCATTTGAGTCCTGGACCCAACAGCTCAAGATACATACTAGGGGTGTGTGTTTGTGTGTGTGTGTGTGTGTGTGTGTGTGTGTGTGTGTTTGTGCATGTGCACAGCACATACATCCCCAAATTTTAGAAGGAGAGAGAAATGGAGGAGATGAGATTGTGGCATGATTCTGTAGGGTAATATCTCATTTTCTATCTCTCTCTATATATATCTCTTTGTGTCACTCTCCAGCAAGTGCACACATGCTCTGGCAAAATTTTTTGAAAATTAAATGAATTACCTATAGGTGACCCAAAAAAGTAGGTCAATCTGCTTTTCAGGAGTCAGGTCAACAGACTTCACCAAGAGTCAATTTGCACAAAGGAACCATAATTATAAACCAGCAAGTTAAAGGTTACTGAGGATTGCTCCCACAGCAGAGTTTCCCTTCAGGAATAGGACATTAGGTTTTCATGTGGGAAAAGTAACAGGGCTAAGGGTCAAGCTGTAAAGCAGGCCCTTGGAGACACAGGTGCAGTATTGGTCAAGCTTCTCCATATCACTTGCTATATAAATAGCTCCTCTTGGGATGGAGATTATATTATTATAATGTGCAAAAGTTCACCAAAGTTTGGTAAAGGTCTGGTTTTCCTTGGTCTTGGTCTCTGCAGGCTTTAACAGGTTCAGGTTAGTAAAGGCTCATGGCTTTTCTTTGCGGTATCATGTTTCCTCTAAAACCTGAGACAGCTCGTGTTAGATGGGAGCTTACTCTGCAGAACCAATTCAGACATCTTGTGCTAGAACTCACTCTGCAAAAGAAGGACTTGCAATCTGCAACATTCTATGGTATTACTGATTAAAATAATAATTTAATAGTTCCAAAGTAATATACTATTTTTGGCTTAACTTATTGCTTAATATTTTCCCTTCTCTTGGGGAATGGTCTATCTTCAAAGATTCATTGTTCTAGCATGATTGCTTTGAGTTATGAAACAACAATCTATTGTTTACCCTTCCTAGATCGCATTTGTCTCCTCCTCTGTCTAGTCTTCCTTATTCAGTGAAATTAGATTACAGCTGTTTTAATTATGACAGCAGCAGTATTACTATTATCAGGAAGATAAGTCATGAACCTGGCTGTTCTAAATAATCTATATACTTAGTGTATATTTACAGAGACTCTGTAAGGTAAGTACTACTGTGAAAAAAGAAAGAAACAACCAAAAGGCATTTAATCAATCATTTATTAAGAATGTTGCAGTACAGGAAGCAGCTTATGATGAATGTTCTACAGAGGATAAGTAGCTCAAAGATTTTATAAAGCTGACTGGGGAGATTCAAAGTTCAGTTTTGTCTGAGAATTGTTTATTGTTCAAAGTCTTGGAAAGTATGGGAAAATCAGTTATGCTAATCAGGAAACAGAATGTAGCAACAAAAAGGTGGGATCTCAGTTTAATAGGCATTAGTTGCTGAATTTGCATTTAGAAATAAGGAGTGAGGATGGAGTAGATGGTGTAGTGGTTATGTCACTGGACTCTTACATGACCAACTGCAGTTAGAGTTCCAGACCCAGTGATTTGAAACTCTTGCCAGGGCACGTGTTTGTGCCTGCCCAAGATCCTGGGAGGAGATGAAAGAGAAGGTATTGTAGAGTAGTGTGGCCATCCCTCTGGAGGATGATTTATCACTTTGCCTCTCACTGTCTCTGTCTCTCTGTCTTTCTCTCTCTCTTTCCCCTGCAAGTGCATGTGACCTAAGGCAAAACCTCTAAAAAAAAAAAAAAAAGAAAGAAAGACAGAGTGGGATAAACATTGGAGATGAAGATTCTTAGGTGATGGCTACGATCTGGTGTCTTCATTTTTAAAGATGGCTGCAGTCATCTCTTGAGTAAATTGCTGTACACAGAATCATTTAAGATTTTGGGCAGCACAAAATATAGGATTATGATGTTGAAGAACACTTGAATTACTACCATTAATACATCCTAAAATATTTTCCTTAGTGATCCCAAAACTTCCCTATTTCTAAAGGGGAAAATTAATAATTTGCATAAAGACAGTTGTTTAAAAACCTTTGTAAGTGTTCAAATGATCTTTTCATGGATTTTGTCACAATTATTAGTTTGGGTGATGGATTATGTGCTAGAAATGCATTCTGAAATTGAGTTAAATTACTCTACCAATTATAGGTTCAGATTTCAGTTCTTTTTTTGAGAGTTTGTATTGTTTCGTTTTTGTTTTTTGTTTTTTTGCTATAGGGTGTGTGCACTCGCCAGAAAGACAGAGAGAGAGACAGAAACTGAGAAATCACCCCTCCAGGGGAATGAGCATGCTGCAATCCCTTCTCCTCCATTCTCCTCTCGGCATCTCGGGCATGTGTGCACGCATAGCCTGCATGAGTTTAAGCAACTAGGTCTGAGACTTGAATCATGGTCAACTACATAGAAGTCCAGCAACACAGCCATTACGTCAACTGTTGGTCCCAAGATTTCAGTTCTTGTTATGGTGGTAAAACTGGACAGTTCCAGGGACCAGCAGTTGGTGTAATGGCTATGTCGCTGGACTCCAATGTAGGCGACCACAGTTCGAGGCCTGCACCTGGTGGCTTAACCTCCTGCTGAGTACATGTGTGTGCGTGCCCTAGATCCTGAGAGGTGAATGAAGGAGAAGGGATTGTGGTGTGGCCATCCCCCCTGGGGGGGTGATTTCCTGCTTTCTGTCTCTCTGTCTCTCTCTGTCTTTCTGGAGAGAGCACCCGCCCTATAACAGAAACCTCTTGAAAAAAAAAAAAAGGACAATTCTGCCTATTTAATTATTTTAATCAGTAATCAGTGGAAAAACATAAACTTGTCTGTTGATAGATAACACACATTTCAAACATAAAAACTTAGTCAGTAGTTACTCTGAAAGTAATTACAAACAAGGAGAATATTGGACAATTTCCATAGCTATTCATCCAATAGTAAAGTGTGGAAGGAGATCAAAAAGTTTGTAAAAATGAAATTTTAATATGATATTTAATGGATACTAACATGGAAAGTTATCTGTTGATGATAATATATATGGTAATATATTTGATTGGACTAATAGACAATGCGTTCATGCTCAGAAAAATAAGAATAAATAAATAAATAAAATAAAATAAAAAGAAGAAAAAATAAAAAAATATGAAACAATGCTTTGCACTCTTGCCTCTTCAAAAAACCCTAACAGTGAAAACCAGAGAGGGTTTTCATCCAGGGCTGATGATGATGACAGGAAAAGGGCAATGAAGAGGTTAGGCTTGTGTAGCACCCTAAGACAAAAAAAAAAAGGATGTCAACTTAGGGAAATCTCATCTAGCTTTTCATTCACAGGGACCCCTAATTTGAGAGCTAACAAAAGTTCTTAAGGAATAGTATCCTTGTCAAAATATTTCTAAGTATGAACTATGTGAGAGAATAAAAACAAAGTGAAAATTAGCTAGTTTTAGACTTTATTAAAAACTCTTTAATCTAAGAATAGTGCAAAATAGACATCTTAATCAGGAAGAAATGCTATAACAGATACTATAGACTCAATGACGTAATCAAGTGACATGCATTTCTCAGTCTTTGAGGCTAAGAAATCCGAGATCAGTGTGCCAGTAGATTTAGTTCCTGGTGAAGGTTCTTCTTTTTTTTTTTTTTCCTTTCACATAACTACCTTCTCATTGTATCCTCACTTGGTCAAAGAAAGCATGTTCAAATATTGAGTCATCAGAGAAGTCATGTTATGTTTTTCTATGCAAAAATGAGTCATGACTTTCCTGACAACCCAGTATTTTCCTCTTATTTTAAGTATACTACTTCCATCACGAGGCTTTCTCCTTAACTTTATCTAAACCTGATTACCTCCCAAAGACATTTATTACTATCTCACTGGGGGTTAGAGTTTGAATGAAGGAATCTGGGAAATCTTAGCTGTAGCAGGAACATTTATCCCATAATAATGGGTATCCATTGTAGGGTTGAAAGGGTCAGTCAAAATTAAGTTTTGTTCTGAGGATTATTCACTCTTCAACATCTTAGAATGTATGTGAGAACTAAGGTTTGAAGATCACGTTAACAAAATGCACAGACAGCAAAACTGCAGCCTCAATTTTATAGCAAGTGGTTGTTAAATTTAGTTTAGAAAGGTTGTGGAGGAATTGTTTGGAGGCTAAAATCTTACAAGCATCAATGGAAAATATTCCATTTGTTAGTATCATTTACACTATCCTTTATATTTCATAGATAAAGAAAATGTGATTTGAAATGGTTAAGCAGCTTAGTGATAATTAAGTGATGAAACTAGTAAATCCACTCTTTGATAAAACTCCACAACAAATTAACTTAAATATAAAGTGATGTGTGTGTGTGTGTGTGTGTGTGTGTGTGTGTGTGTGTTTCCTCTTAGCAACCTCATTATCTAATGGAAGTTGGGTAGAACAAAAATATTGTGTTCTAGTGGTTGGTCAAGAAGTGACTGATTCAAATAATTTTAACTTCTCAGGTCATTGAGAAAGATATTTCCTAATGATTTAACTAAAGAAAACAATTAGGCTATCCAATTTTATGGTAGTTATTGGTGGAGTAAACAATACTGATTTTTATCAATCATACGGTAATATGACATTGCTTTTTGAGTGACTGAAATTTGGGACTTCTTAGTTTGTAATGGAAGAATTCAGAAGAATTCCAAGAATTCTTTGAAAAATTTGTCTTATGTTCTTCAGGAAGATTTTCAAAATATTATCCACACTTAAAAATAAAGAAATCGGAATGCCAAAGTTTCATTTTCCTTAGGATAGATCAAATGGGAAAATAATGGAGACATTAAATCCACAAACGACTTTTCTGCACATGTCAGAAGGTCACTGTGTTTGTTCAGAATGGTCGCTCTCCATAGTCCAAACCACAAAAAAAATAGTAAAATGACTATTTTAGCATTAATGTTTAGCATATTAGTAGGTCTTAATTAATACTAAAAAAAGAGAAAAAAAACAAGAAGGAATATTAAGAATTAGAATGAAAGTAACATCTTGAACATGGGTAAGTGCCAAAAATTCCAAGAGGAAGAAGAAATGGAAAAGTGACCATGGCATGATCATGCCCCACAGAGGGTTGCTAGCTCTCTTTCTCTTTCTCTCTCTGTTTCCAAAAGGTGCAAACACCCTCTGGAAAATATAAAATGATTAAAAAGGAATTAGAATGAGGGATCTGCTGATGGCATAATGGTTATGTCGCTGGACACTCATGTAGTCAAACTCAGTTAGAGTCCCTGACCCAGCAACTTAAAACTCACACCAGGCACATATGTGTGCATGCCCAAAATCCCAAGAGGAGAAGGGACAGCAATGTGGCCATACCCTGTGGAGGGTGATTTCTTCCTTTCTGTCTGTCTCTGTCTCTCTGGCGAGTGAACACACTCTATAGTAAAAATCTCTCTTTTTAAAAAAAAGGATTAGAATGAAAGCAAGAAAGATCACATTAGATGAGCCGTATATAAGCTTATATATGAATCAAAACTAAGGGACAAATATAAAAATTAATACATGTATCTAGCAAGGTTATGATTTACAAATTAAAGAAATTTACTAGAAAATTCTTATCACCATAAAACATGTTCTGAGCCAGATAGTGGGACAATGGTATTACACCTGGAACCACATGGGAAAGATTTTGCCTTGGATTTGTGTCCTAGCACCTCCCTGATCATGTTGGGTGCATGCTTGCATAGCCATGATTCTGGCTGGCTGAGACTGCATGGGCAGAATGCACTACGAAGATCCCATTGGGTTACCAGTCTCCGTCTCTCTCTCTCATTGAAGAAATACAATTTTTAAAAATTTCTTAAATATTCTTAAACATCTCATCTTTAGTTTTAAAAAATAAAATCAAATTTATATGGTAATGACACCTCCACCACTGTCACCAATTTTTTTTTTCTTATTTGCAGCAAATCTTCCTTTTGGGGAATATATAAGTTTACTTTCCTATTCTCTCATCCCAAGAGAACATTCTACTAAAATTCTTCTCATCAAGAACACCAATGAACATGAATTATTAGGTCCGTTAGTCAATTTTTAGTCTTCATCTTTCTTGCCATCATATTTTATTATTTTCCCTCTTATCTCAGAAGTACTCATCCTCAGCCTCCTTTACTACTGGTTTCTCTTCTCCTCAATTTATTTTTGCTTTTTTAGATGTTTGCCGTTGAACTTGTGCCCTCTCCAGAAAGAGACAGAAAGTGAGAACCGCCCCCCCTAGGGGGTTGACCACACTGTAATTTCTACTCCTCCATTCTCCTCTCGAGATTGTGGGCATGCATGCGCACATACCTGCATGATTTTCAAGCCACTGGATCTGAAACTCAAATTAGAGTCATTCCTGTGGGAGTCCAGTGTTTAACCACTAAGTCATCTGCTGACACCTCCACAGTGTTTTAATGTCTAGTCCAAGAATCTAGGCATGGTTTTCTTCTCCCCATCTAACTCACTAATGTGGTGAATTTGTTGAAACTTATGAATATGACATTTGTTTACCCTCCTATTTTTAGCTTTACTCTCAGCTTTTCTTCTGAGTGCCTTTTTCTTATAACCAATAAAGAATTTTATACTAACCATGATGAAATAAAAAGATCTTCCTTTTACTATCTTAATTACTTTTATTATATTATGAAGGATTAGTGAGAATAAAATTTCTCTCTTGGTGAGGTGTTCAAATGTATCCTGTTACCGAGTAAAAGAGAATAATATCTCTTGGAAGAAAGATACTGATTTGGATTGGCACAGAAAGTGTTCAAATTACCACAAAATTATAGAAAGATATGTTCAATGTGTAGAAGAGGGGCTAGAGCTTAGAAAGAATAAAGACTTTGACTCCTCCAGGACTGTTTTTGGAGTTCAAGTTATGTGGATTAATAGGATTCTTAGGGAAGTTCTTCAGATCAAAAACAGAATCTATAACACTGTCCAATGAAAGTAGACTGCAAAGGAAAGGAAGATTGGATTTACAAAGCAAGTTTAAGAAAACTAAGAGAAAGAGAGCCCAGCAGGTGTTGTAATGGCTATGTCGCTGGACTTCCATGGTCCAAGTCCCAGACCTGGTGGCTTAAAAAACCCAACACCAGGCACGTGTCAGTTTTTTGAGAGGAGACTGGAGGAGAAGGGATTACAGCATGGCTATCCTCTCAGCGGGTGATTTCTAGTTCTTTGTCTCTGTCTCTCTCTCTCTTTCTCTCTGTGTTTCAGGTGAGCAAATGTATCCTATAGTAAAAATGTGTATCAAAAATAAAACTAAGAAAAAGATAATAAAGATAGTCTGATGTGTCCCTACATGGCTTTAATAAGAAGCTGTAACTATTAAATGGCTTGTTACCAAGGAAAAACCTGACGAGTAACATTACACTTAGAGAAACTAACTAACTAACTAACTAACTAACTAAATAAATAAATAAAAGAAGAAGGAAAAAAATTTTTTTTGAGAGGTTTTTGCTGTAGGGCGTGTGCACTCACCAGACAGACAGAGAGAGACAGAGTGACAGAAAGCGAGAAATCACCCCCCAGGAGAGATGGCCATGCCACAATCCCTTCTCCTCCATTCTCCTCTCGGGATCTTGGGCATGCACGCACACGCGACCGGCATGAGTTTTAAGCCATTGTGTCTGGGACGCAAACCGCGGTCAACTGCATGGGAGTCCAGCGACATAGCCATTATGCTAACTGCTGTCCTGGGAAGAAAAGTTTTTATTCCCTATATTGCTTTTCCCTGCCAAATTCTGCTTCAATATGTATTGGTGAGGGTTATGATGCTGATTTTAGAGCCATTTATATATTATTGCATATCAGAGTTAAGGAGAATTATTTATGCAAGTATAAGGTGGATTTGCTTGGGAGAAGAAAAATAAGAGAGAAAAAGGGAGGGA
The DNA here is from genome assembly GCF_000334495.1 of Tupaia belangeri chinensis. Taxonomy (NCBI): domain Eukaryota; kingdom Metazoa; phylum Chordata; class Mammalia; order Scandentia; family Tupaiidae; genus Tupaia; species Tupaia belangeri. The sequence goes on from NW_006160173.1 coordinate 996,369, forward strand.
GAGATTAATGATGATACATGTATAGAGTAGTCTCAATGGTGGAACAAACATGCTAACTTTCCAAACAGCTGGCAGAAGAAAGCGGAGATGGATTAAAAAGAAGCTTGGATGATAAGTTTTTATTATTATCCTGAATAATGAAGATATGGTTGTAAATTAAATAAATGCACAGCTTCTTTTTTATGTTTGCAAAATAGCTTACTAAATGAAGTCAGTACTATCCTATCTAAGAAAAGTAAGTTCCGTATAATGTCATTTTAACATAGCAGTAATACAAACTTAAAATTAGTTTGACTGATCCACATACTAACATTCTACCATTTCATACATTTCAAGATTAAATTGTTAAATTTATTTAAGACCCTAAATATTTTTAAAAGTCTTTTGCATAAATCCTTTCAATGCTGAATTAACGGTTTAATGAGCTAGTTATGAAAACTTACGCATTGCGTTGTGATTTATGTGCAGTCTAGAGATTTCATGGGCTGAAATTATGAAACAAGAAAGAATCATGGCTCTTATTTCTTTATGTTTACTATAAAAACTTCTTAAAGTTATATTAAAACGATTTTATTCCTTGTTTTTTTTTTAAATTCTCCAGTGTTCAAGAGTATGCCTTGCACTTTTTGAAATAAGCTATAAATTTTGTCCTACTTAACCAAGTTTGAGTAAAATTGGATGCTTTTTTCTATATGCTGTGTTAATTTACATGAGATAAATTACTTAGTTTTACTAAATTTATGTTTCTTTATTTGTAAATATAAGAAAATAACATCTGACCTATTTACCTTGACTAATCAGGTGAAAATGAATGTGGAAACTATTTGTTATTTATGAATAGTAATTACTGAAATGAAATAATGCTGAAACTATGGGGTGTCAAATACCTCTATAATATTTAGGGCAATATTAAGAACATGAAAAACAATTATCTTTTTTTTTACCCTAAGATTTGAAATCTGTTATGATTTTGATTATTTTAAAAAGGAATTTAAGAAGATCATTTCTTGAGGAATAGTAGTTATTTTCTGGAAACACAATGCAGGATAAATCTAAGGACTATGAAAGAAGAATGAATGAACTGATAAGGAGATATAAGAAAAAAATTACATGTGTTTTTTACTCATCCTATATTTATATAAAACTTTCTGAATTTTAAACAGATACTTAATGAAGAGTTGAAATAAAAATAGTAAAAAAAAAAAAATCCAAATTATCGAGTCCAGTTTCTAAAGGTTTTTAAGGCTTTTAATGAAATAATTACATAAAACAGATGTGAAAACAGAATGACACCTGAATAGATTTCATTTTTATGACAGACCCAAAAATTCTTTTTTCTCATTGAGATAACTTTATAAACAATTTCCAGAAGCAGACTAGGTTAATTAATAAAGACTACAAAAAAAGGGTTTCATCCAGGTAATTAAACCAAGGTCAATCCTTAACAAGATCAAAACATAAATGATGAATTTAAATAGTAACTAAAACCCAAGATTAAATTAAATCATACATTATTATTAAAAAGGAAAAGTACAAAAACATTCGTATTAGAATGAGTTAGGCCCATTATGCCTCTCGTCATTAACAGTAGGATCACTTGTGGGCCAGTAAGTGGCATGGTGATTAAGACAGCTGAATTCCACATGCCTGACACTGTGCTTTGAGTCCCAGACTCAGCAGCTTGAGAAACATGCCAGGTACATGTGTGTTTGTGCCCAAAATTCTGGGAGGAGGCTGGAGGAGAAGGGATTACAACATGGACAGAACCTTGGGAGGTGATTTCTCACTTTCTCTCTTTCTTTCTGTATCTCACTGGAAAGAATAGGCAACCTACAGCATGAACAATCAAAAGACTCATTCATGGGACCAGCAGTTAGCATAATGGCTATGTCGCTGGACTCCCACGTAGTCAACTGCAGTTCGAGTCCCAGACCTGGTGGCTTAAACTCAAACCGGGCACGTGTGCGTGTGTGCCCAAGATCCCAAGACTAGAATGGAGGAGCAGGGATTGAGGCATGGCCATCTCCCCTGGGGGGGTGATTTATTGCTTTCTCTCTCTCTCTCTCTGTCTGGCAAGCGCACGCACCCTATAGCAAAAACCTCTGCAAAAAAAAAAAAAAAAAAAAAAGACTCATTCATGAAACTTTGGAGCATAAGGTCTTTAAAAACACATGATTCATTTGGACATTTACTTTGATTTTTATCTGGTTCTAAGAACAGTTATGTTTTAAGTATTGGTCTAAAGATAAAAATATGATGTTTAGAGATGAAATTTAGAACAGATGTTTGCATCTTCTGAAGTTACTTCACTCCTACAGAAAAAAATAATAAAATCTTTAACTCAAACTAATTGACCTACATGACAGAAAATCTCAGTTGTAATTTTTTTTTACATATTACACATTGAACATTTTACAACAAAAACATTTCATTCTGCTACACATTGATCTATACAAATACTAGAAATTATATTTTATTATTACTTTAAAATATATATTTTTGTTTTTATTTTAAACAATGTTAAACACAAAAAACTGGTGGTATGGTGATTAAAGTGACTGAATCTCTCATTGTCAATAACATTGTTCCAGTCCCAGACCTGGTAGCTTTAAAAACACATGCAGAGCTTATGTGTCTGTGCCCAACGTCCTGAGAGGAGAATAGAGGGAAGGGAATCCCAGTATGGTCATCCCCTATTGGTGGGAACTTTCTCATTTTCTTTCTCTCTCTTTCTTGCTTCAGCAAGTGAAAGTGCTAAAATTATAGTAAACATACCATTTTTTTGTTCTATTTGAGGCTATTGTATCCTAAATATTTTAGTGGATAAATTCTATAAACCAGAGTACTCTTCTCTGTAACCACAGTATGATCTTCACAATCAGTTAATTGAGATTGATTCACTGTTACCATCTAATGCAAAGCTCTAGTTCAAGTCTAATAATTTTCTTTATATCAAATGGTCTATTTTAATATCATGTAAAAATTTTGTTGTCTTGTATCTTTAATATAATTCAATCAAAAAGTTTCTGAAACATTTCATTTGATTTAAAATATTCCAAAGAATACTCCTTATTTTGGAGTCATCTCAAAAATTTTATATTCACAATTCAGGTTATAAAATTTTGGTAGGGGGACCAGCAGTTAGCGTAATGGCTATGTCGCTGGACTCCCACGTAGTCAACCGTGGTTCGAGTCCCGGACCTGGTGGTTTAAACTCACTCTGGGCGTGTGTGCATGCATGGCCAAGATCCTGAGAGGAGAATGGAGGAGAAGTGATTGCGGTGTGGCCATCCCCCCTAAGTGGGTGATTTCTCGCTTTCTGTTTCTCTGTCTCTCTCTGTCTGTCTGGTGAGTGCACACACCCTATAGCAAAACAACTCTCCAAAAAAATAAATAATTTGGTAGGAATATTGCAGACAAAATACAGTGCTCTTCTCATGGCATTTCAAAGATTTTTTCCATCACTCTTTTTCCTTTATTATTATTTTTATTAATTATTATTATTGTTATTTGGTGCTAGAGAGTATTCACACTCACCCAAGACAGTGGCAGGAGAGGAGAAAGCAACCCACCATGGGGCATATTCACAGCGGAATCCTTTCACTTTCATTTCTCCATCCCTTTGAAATTGTGGACACACATACATGTGCTCAGTGTGTTTCTCAGTGCACTGGATCTAGGACTCCAACAATTTGTCAGGAAAGTCATGATGTATTTTTCTACACAAAAATGCATCATGACTCTTCTGACACCCATTTGGGATCTGATTGTTTCAACTAACAGGCCTCAAGATCCTGACTTCACCCATCAATCTCAGTGTTAACTTTGAGGGCTGATGATGATAATATTTATCAGATTTTACAACTGAAGATTTTTTTCTTGACTTTTTTTTTTCCTAAAGTTTTTGCTATCAGGCAAGTGCACTCACCAGAGAGAGAGAGAGAGAGAGAGAGAGAGAGTACAGTGGGGGGATGGCTATAAGACAATCCTTTCTCCTTCAGTCTCCTCTCCTAGACCTGCCCTGTGTGATTTTCAAGCCATTGGCTCCAGGCTTGAGCCACGCAGTCAGCCATGTGGGATCCAGTGCCTCAACCTCCACTCTACTTACTGGCTCCATTTTGTAGTAGATATTGAAAATATGTCTTGTTATTTCTCATCAAATATTTACATACCAAATTCAGTATCTATTCACATATCCTTCTCTAAATTACTTATTTGTCTGAAAGTTACCAACTGGAGTTTTTACAATTTCAATTTTCTCTTCTATATTTATTGACATTCTAGTATGGGATAGTTTTCCTTTAATTTTCAATTTTATATTCTTATTTATTTTTCAATGTCAAAATATACACACAGATTCTTACTTTACATAATGGGGCATAATATGTTAATAAAAGTATTTGTTTTCATATTCAAATTGTCCCAGTTTTAGCCAGGACTCCCTCAGAATGATATTTGTAAACTTTGGATGTTCATCTTATGTGGAGAATTTCCTTAATTTTCAGCAAAAGATGGTCCATGGCCACCTTGTACTTTCTCTACTAGGCCTAGAATCTGCCATCTTTCCAAGTATCCCTGGCAATATATAATGCTGAGTGATATTTAGAAGTCAGTGTTAGTATATTTTTGTATGCCCTTTGCTATTGCAGTGTTATTTATACTAGGCCTTACTAGTGGACTGTGCTAGTAAATATACATTTATAACTGTTTATTTTTACATCAACATGTATTTGTGCACTTATATTTACATCAATAATTATTTCAATGTTTGTCTATATATGTTATTACACCCACTGCATATCTTTTTCATATGGGGCCCTGGTAGTCTTCTGCATTCTTCCATTGTGTGTGGAAGAAATGGTTTGCTTTAGTCATTGATAACAAACTCTTTTAGATGGAAATATGTAGGATGAAAGGAGAAGGGAAGAAAAAGAAAAAGAAGAAATAAAAAGGAAGAAAGGTTAACCTTTCATTTTCTGGTACATTAACTATCACATGTGGCCAACAAATTGTATTATTTATCAGCCAATTATAAAACTTGTCTAAATCAATGTATTATGTTCATGAATTCAAATTCCCCCACCTCTCACTTTAATCACAAAAAAAGAGGAAGAGGAAAGAAAATATCAACCCTTTTTCTACAGTAAAGAACCAAGATGAATAAAATACTCTTCATACATCATGGAAGTCTGTATTTCCCAACATATATTTTAACTACAGACTATGCTTTTTAAAAATGTTAGTGAATAGTATTATAATTTTATAAAATTATTCTTGGGGTTAAAATTTGCTTTAGTGGCTTTATATTCTCTATATCTATCTTCACTGATACCCAATTTATTAAAAAAGCTAATTTTCGGGGTCAGCAGGTGGCATGCTGGTGAAAGTGCTGGACTCCCACAAGGCCAACTGCTGTTCAAGTCATAGACCTTGGTGGCTTGAAAACTACAGTGGACACAGTCCCTTCTCCTCCATTCTCCAATCAAGATTTTGGGCACGCATGTACCTGTGTCCACCTGGGGGGGTAATTTCTCATTTTCAGTTGTAAGGGTCCAGCGATCGGTCTAACTGATGGAGGCGCAGAAAAGACAATGACAATGCAACTGCCAAAGAGGCTTTTATTCTTTTTCCAACTAGCTGGGGTCCAAGTTTCTGCCCATTGCAGCGGGCCTTAACAAGGACCCCGAGCCTAAGATAGAGGGTTCTTTTGTAGTTCAGGATTTTTCATAGAATGTAACACATACGAAAGAGAGGGTATGAGAAGCGAGTGTCCAGCTGTCACCACCTGCTCGGGTCTAGATAAGGGCTCTCAGCTAAGGGTCTGGATGACCTTACCTTGGAGGTGCTGGGCCCTCCCATTTTTCACCTATCTTAGAGTACCCATACTCCTGGTTTCCATCCTTGAGGCCCTAACAAAGTGGGCTCCGTCCTTGAAGACTTAACAGGGTAGCAATTAAGCTAACTCAGCCCAGCATTCCCTAACATGGTGGTGATTAAGCTAACTTGGCCTAACACAGTCTCTCTTTCTCTCCCTTGAGCACACATGACCTATAGCAATAATTTTGCTCTCTAAAAAAAGGAGTGACCTTTCATTAAACAAAATTATAACATTTGAATATTCTTTGAATATTCTATATGCTTATCTGAATTTTATAAGTGGCTATTACTTTAATTGCAAAATAAATATTAAGCTAGTTTCACCTTCTTTATTTCTGGATTGCTAAATGCTTTCCACGGAACAACAGTAGTCCATCCAGTACAGCTGCACAGAATCCAGAATGTCACCATTATTTTAAACACTTGTATTGTAAAGGTGACTTTTAAAAACCAATCGACATGTGCATCAGTATAGGTCATTGTAGATGCTGATGTCATAAACCATGGAAATTCAGGAAAAAATAAATATTTCTAATAAAACAAAAGCTTAAGCAAATATCGTAATTACCTAATAATCATCTTTAATACATATGCTAAAAGGTGAAATATTTCCTTTTTGTTTTTTGCTAGAGGGCATATGCAGTCTCCAAAAAGAGACAGAGAAAGGGCAAGCGAGAAAGTACTTCCCATCTGGGATGGTCCCGCTTTAATATTTTCTCTTCCACTTTCCTTCCTTTTAGGATTTTGGACATGTATGAACACATGCCCAGTGTGTTTCTTACACCCTTAGATCCAGGACCTGAACCACGTAGTTGGCCATGTGGGATCATGTCACCTTAGTCACTAAACCACCAACTGGCACAAAAGTTACAATATTTCTAATAGCTCAAACACTTTTGAGTATTTTTTTCTGTGATTAAATTTGTCAAACATTTTTGTATTATACACCATAGAGATCATGAGGCTAAAATTTTTGTTTTCTTAGAGATTTTATATTTTTATTAATCTACACTAAGATTGAAGAGAAAGAAAAAGAAGCCCATTCCCCTTCAGTTATGATGTTTATAATCTATATTTTATGTTTAATCTTAAATAATATACAATATATAAGCCACAGAACAAAGATTAAGTCTTTCCCTCAGAATTGTATATGATGTCTGTATTTTTTAATACCAGAAGGCACGTATACACAAGAAAGAGAAAGAGACAGAGAGAAAAAAAAAAATCCTACAATCAGGCCTGGCATATTGAAATCCTTTTTCCTCTAAGTCTCCGTCCCAGCAGGACCATTGACAAGCTCATGTGCACCAGGAATGTTTTTCATGTTTATAGGCCAGAAACTGGAACACCGCTTGTCCATGTGGAATCAGCTGCCACTGTTCAGCACTTAACCTCTGCACTATGGGACTGGCCCCTGCATTGTCTACTTTGCTTTCAGTGAATCAGTTTAGATTATTTTACTCATTCATTTTTTTGTCATGTACTGCAAGTTTTATAACTGTAACAATGTACTAAATACAGTTAATCAAAACAACATAAAAATATAGCATTTCATTTAAAATATAGATACAATGGCAGGTATAAATAATACAAATATTTTATAAATATGTGTACACACATATATTCAACTTCATATACACATAATAATAAAGGCTTATCATATTTTTTATTCTGTAAGCCTTTTATCTTAATACCTTATTTACATATAAGTCAATTCATATCTGTATAATTTCTTTTTGGCATCTACATTGCAATCAGTTTCATGTAAAATATAATTTTTTTAACAAAAATGCTATGCTCTTTTTTCGTGTGATAGATAATAAAACAGTAAACGTTCTTACATAAGATTTTCATAAAACTAATAAATTTTCTTTTTTGAGAGAGAGATTTTCGCTATAGGGCACGTGCGCTCACCAGAGAGAGAGAGACAGAGAGACAGAAAGCGAGAAATCACCCCCCAGGGGGGATGGTCACGCTGCAATCCCTTCTCCTCCATTCTCCGCTCAAGATCTTGGGCACACACGCACACGTGCCCCGCATGAGTTTTAAGCCACTGGGTCCGGGACGCGAACAGCAGTCAACTACGTGGGAGTCCAGCGACATAGCCATTACACTAACTGCTGGTTCCCAAAACTAATAAAATTTTGAAGATAAATTGCCAAGAGAGAAATGCTACAAATTAATATTTCCTTCTTGCCCTCCAGGAAAAATGTGTAAACATGTCTATACATACCTATAGTATACGGAAATAGCTTTCTTTAGAACTTTACCAACCATCAGTTCTCTAAGCTGGTTTCTTATAAGCGCACATAAATTACATAAGATTAAAGAGTTCCCACTTCTTACTTTCTCTTATGTGATCATCATTAATGTTAAATTCCTACTTCATAATTCTGTTTTGTGACATTTATTTTTAAGAAATGACTATTTATGGCATTTATCTATGTTTTCTCCTCAAATATTCACGTTTTCCTAATTGATTGATGTGTTTTAACATATTAATAAATAAGCCATCATTTTACATGTAATAGCTACAAATTTTTCATTTATATTTAATGCTACTTACTGTGTTTTTAATTATTTATTTTAAGTACATTAAATTAATTCTATCAATCATAAAAAATTAAGATGGATTTTAATTTAAAAATTACATATTTGCTTGTAGGTTTTTTCCTAACTTAAAAGCTATTTGTCTCTTTTAATGTTTTCCCCCAAATAGTCTATTTTCCTCATGTAAAGAAATCAACCTGTGTTTTACACACCTCCTATATTCTGAAAGAGCTGAAAGAGATACACTTTTGGAGCAAAGTATTCTAATTATTTTAATTTTAATATAAGATTTATATTAAACCATATTTATTAAACCCATTCTCATTTACTGTGATGGAATTTTGTCTTATTTTTAACAACATATTTTATACCTTTTCATCTTATTTTGTTTTTTCTTATTGTTAACATTTCTATTCATCCATCCTATGCTTAGATTTTTTTTTCCTCCTAGCTATTCCTTAGTTCATTTCAAATTGCACATTATTGTTTCCACTATTAATTATTTTACTATTATTATTGCTATTAGTAATTTTTTAGATGAACCAACATGAGGGATCTGTATAAAACTAATAGAAAAACGTATTTTATGAAAAAAAATTAATGCATGGATTTCAATTTTTGCATTAAAATAAACTTGTACTTTAATTCAATTTTCCATAAAATTTTTAAAGTCCTATGATAATCAAGGTTCTCTAGGCATGCATAACCAATAGGTTAATATAGATATATAGGGACCAGCAGGTGACATGATGGTTAAAAAGATGGACTCCCACATGGCCTACTGTGGTTCATTTCCTGGACCTGGCTGCTTGCTTTCTTACTTTTTGGTCAAATTGAGAAAATAATAGTAAATTAAATTAAATTAAATAATTATTTTAAAAATATAGAGATATATAGTTTAATTTGTTGGAGAATTTATTATTTCCCATAATTATAGAATCCACAATGTCCCATAACATGTCTGTCTACTCAACATCCTAAGACTCTGTTAGTATGAATAAATCCAAATCCAGAGGCCTCAGAGGAACAAAGTTGATGCTATGACTCAGAGTCAGACAATACTGAGGGGCCCAAAGGGCCCCTAGTATAATTCCTGGGGTTGTAAGAGCGACCAGCCTTGAGTTCTGTATCCAAGACAACATGAGAAGGGTACCTTGCTCTGTCTAAACAGAGACCACTTGTTGAATCTCGAGATACTGTTGAGACATTACATGACAAGAGGACAAAAGATGTGTCAACTCTGCCCTCTCTCCCTCTTCTTATAAAGTCATCATTATTCAATCATGGGTGCTTTAAGCTGATGACCTTATCTAAACCTAATCATCTCTCAAAGGCCCCAAATTCTTCTTCTTCTCTTTTCCTTAAGGTTTTTGTCATAAGGCATGTGTGCTCACTAGAGACAGTGAAAGGAAAAGCAAGAAATCACCCTCCCAGGACGTATTGCACTGCAATCTCTTCTTCATTTTCTTCCCGAGATTTTGGGCATGCACAAAACCATGCCTGGTGTGATTTTCAAGCCACTGTGTATGGGACTGCAACAAAGCTTGGCCATGTGGGACACATTCAAACCATAGCACGATGTTAACAACATAGTCATATGTTCCAGTAATTAAGTTGTGGACATCTAGGGAGCTGTTATTCTTCCTACCACACTAAACCAAGAAAAAAAAAAAAAAACAGAAAATTAGAATAGATTTATAACAAGTGAAGATATAAATTAACCATCAAAAACTTCCCATAAAAAAAAAAGAGAAAACAAAAAGAAAAACAAAAAACAAACCCCTCCAGGCAAGACAATTTCGCTGGTGAATTCCAGCAAGTATATGAATAAAAATTAGTACCAGTCATTTTAAAACTTTTCATAAAAATGTAAGCAGAAAAAAATACTACCTAACTCTTTCTATAAGGTCAGCATTACTACTAAAATATAAACTGGACAAATACGTCACAAAAAAAGAGACTGCAAACTATTATGTCTATAAATATCGTGGTAAAAAATACTCAATAAAATACTAGCAAATCAAATGCAGCAATATATAAAATACTTAACATGTTTAAGTGAGGCTTGCACTAAGATGCAAAGTTAGTTTAACACATGAAATCAAACAATATAGTATACCATACAAATAGAATAGAAAGAATACCACACAGATATCTGATTACACAGAAAAACCAAATTCAACATTCTTTCATGATCAAATACAAACTGAGTATAGATGGTATACTATTCAGCCAGGACCGCCAAAACAAATATCGGATGGCTTAAACAACAGAAATTTATTCCTTGCAGTTCTGGATACTATAAGCTTGAGATAAGAGTGCCAACATAGTCAGCATGGTCAGATTCTGGTGAGGGCTCTCTTCCTTGCAGGTGACCACCTTTTTAATGTGATCACATGGTCTTTAATGTGATGAGTAAAGGAAAGAAAGAAAGAGAGAAAAATGGATAGAGAGATCTTTGTCTTTTATAAGATCGAAAATTCTGGGGCTAGCAGGTGGTGTGGTGGTTAAGGAGCTGGACTCCCACATGGTCAACCATGCTTTGAGTCCCAGACTCAGGTTCTTGAAAATCATAGTGAGCAGGTGTGAGCAGGTATGGGCATGTGTGCCCAAAGTCCTGAGAGGAGAATGGAGGAGAAGGGGTTGCACCATAGCCATCCCCCAGAGGGTAGTTTCTCACTTGGGTAAATCTTCATCACCTTTGATTAGGCAATGAGCTTTTGGTACAACAGAGAAAACACAAGCAACCAAAGAAAAAAATTATCAAAGTGCACTTTGTCGCAATTAAAACTGCTTTTTATTTCAAAGGACATCACCAAAATTGAAAATACAATTGAGAGAATGGGAGAAAATATGTGCAAGTTATATACCTGATAAGGGGTTTATATCTAGAATACAAAAACATGCATATAGATATTTAATTATGTAATACAACTATTAGAGACAAATGACCTCATCACAAAAATGGACAAATGACTTGAATAGATATTTCTCCAAAAAGAATATACAAATCATCACTAATCGTAGGAAAAGATGCTCAACATTATTTGTCATTAGGGAAATGAAAATTAAAATCACATTGAAATACCACCTCATACCCACTCAGAAAACTATAATCCAAAAGATGGACAATAAGTATTGATAAAGATGAGGAGACCGATTACTGCTAAAATGTAAACTGGTGCAGACTGCCATGAATACATTTTTCTTTAATTCTTCAAACAGTCAAATGTAGTTACCCTGTGACTCAGCATTTTTGCTCCTAGATATACAGTCATGGGCCATCTAATGTATTTGAGTCAATGACAGTCCACATGTGTTAGGACAAGCAATAATTATACCATTTGCCTAGGTACATGATAAGCCATATCATCTAGGTATTTATAAGGACACTCAATGGTATTCACATGATGATGAAATCACCTAATGTCACATTTTCCAGAATTTATCTTTATCATTAAGTGATGCATAACTAGCTAAGAGAACTAAACAATGTCCACACAAAACTAGAACAAAAATATTCATGGAAGAATTACTAATAATATCTAAAAAATAAAAAGAAATCAAATGTTTATCAAGTGATAAACAAAATGTGGTTTATCTATATAACAGAATATCATTCAATCCTAAAATTGAAGTATTAATGTATACTACAATATGGATGACTCCAAAATTTAGTCAAATAAGACGTGATACACAAAAGGCCACATACTATGTGATTCTGTTTATATGAAATGATCACAACAGATAAACGCTGAGATAGAGGAGATTAGAGTTGCTGTGGGTATGGAGAGAGTAATTAATGGAGAATTATTCTTAATAGGTATGAGATTTTTTTTTGGAAATGATGAAAATGCTCTAAAATTAGATAGTGATGTTTGTACAATGCTGTGGGATATACTGAAAGCAGCTGAACTGTACCCTGCTCACTGTCGGCAGAATTAGGAGAAATAAATTTCTGTGACTTATGTGTCACCTCGTCTGTGGTTCACTGTTATAGCAGTCCCTTACTTGCATAAGGCAAGTGCTATACAAAAATGAAAATAAGATGATGCGTTCAGATGTACTAGCTGTCATCCTTCTAAATGTAAGTGAAATAATGGAGGAGAAGGGGTTGCACCATAGCCATCCCCCAGAGGGTAGTTTCTCACTTGGGTAAATCTTCATCACCTTTGATTAGGCAATGAGCTTTTGGTACAACAGAGAAAACACAAGCAACCAAAGAAAAAAATTATCAAAGTGCACTTTGTCGCAATTAAAACTGCTTTTTATTTCAAAGGACATCACCAAAATTGAAAATACAATTGAGAGAATGGGAGAAAATATGTGCAAGTTATATACCTGATAAGGGGTTTATATCTAGAATACAAAAACATGCATATAGATATTTAATTATGTAATACAACTATTAGAGACAAATGACCTCATCACAAAAATGGACAAATGACTTGAATAGATATTTCTCCAAAAAGAATATACAAATCATCACTAATCGTAGGAAAAGATGCTCAACATTATTTGTCATTAGGGAAATGAAAATTAAAATCACATTGAAATACCACCTCATACCCACTCAGAAAACTATAATCCAAAAGATGGACAATAAGTATTGATAAAGATGAGGAGACCGATTACTGCTAAAATGTAAACTGGTGCAGACTGCCATGAATACATTTTTCTTTAATTCTTCAAACAGTCAAATGTAGTTACCCTGTGACTCAGCATTTTTGCTCCTAGATATACAGTCATGGGCCATCTAATGTATTTGAGTCAATGACAGTCCACATGTGTTAGGACAAGCAATAATTATACCATTTGCCTAGGTACATGATAAGCCATATCATCTAGGTATTTATAAGGACACTCAATGGTATTCACATGATGATGAAATCACCTAATGTCACATTTTCCAGAATTTATCTTTATCATTAAGTGATGCATAACTAGCTAAGAGAACTAAACAATGTCCACACAAAACTAGAACAAAAATATTCATGGAAGAATTACTAATAATATCTAAAAAATAAAAAGAAATCAAATGTTTATCAAGTGATAAACAAAATGTGGTTTATCTATATAACAGAATATCATTCAATCCTAAAATTGAAGTATTAATGTATACTACAATATGGATGACTCCAAAATTTAGTCAAATAAGACGTGATACACAAAAGGCCACATACTATGTGATTCTGTTTATATGAAATGATCACAACAGATAAACGCTGAGATAGAGGAGATTAGAGTTGCTGTGGGTATGGAGAGAGTAATTAATGGAGAATTATTCTTAATAGGTATGAGATTTTTTTTTGGAAATGATGAAAATGCTCTAAAATTAGATAGTGATGTTTGTACAATGCTGTGGGATATACTGAAAGCAGCTGAACTGTACCCTGCTCACTGTCGGCAGAATTAGGAGAAATAAATTTCTGTGACTTATGTGTCACCTCGTCTGTGGTTCACTGTTATAGCAGTCCCTTACTTGCATAAGGCAAGTGCTATACAAAAATGAAAATAAGATGATGCGTTCAGATGTACTAGCTGTCATCCTTCTAAATGTAAGTGAAATTTAGGATAAGGCAGTATCTGAGTTAAATGAACCAGGCAATGAAAAATTAGGGGAGTTCATCTTAGATAGAAAGAAAAGCAAAGATAGAAGGCACAAGCTAGAAGGGCACTTCTCATACAGAAACAGCAAAAAGACTGACAACTAGAACACATTGGATTAATAGGAGAGTACAGAAAGATAAGCCATGGACTTTAGGCAGGGAGAAGCTTGAGTAGACCTTTGTCATTCTTAGTTACATGTTTGTATGCTTTACCTTAACAACATGGAAAGCCATTGAAATTTGTGGGAGAAATATTAGACAAGACAGAAGAGGGTCACACAGAACAGAAAAGAAAAAGAAAAAGAAAGGAAAGGGGAAAATAAAGGAAAGAAGATAAGTAAGTATATCTCCTTGATATGATTATTGTACACTGTAGGAATGCCTTACAAAAACATATTGTAAGTCATAAAGATAGACATTGGTTAAATACAACATGACCCTAGCTTTTGATAGAAAGTGGACAGAAAATTTACTGCTGACTGAAGCAAGCCAGGCTATGAAAGAAAGAGATTGTATGTCTCCATTTAATATCCATTGACTATCTGGACTCCATAGTGGAAATGGAAAGATTAGAGGATATAGTAGCATGGAAAATGGTTATGGATACTGGATACAGTGTGGATACAGTGTGGGAAGGGGGTGGGGGAAGAGGGAGTGTGAGGAAAGATATTAAGGAGAAAAATAGAGAGGCAAGACATTTATGGAACACAGAAATAGATTATTATCTGTTGATGATGACATGTATAGTATCTTCAACTGGACTGGTGTGAAGTGTATTGATGTTTGGAGAATTCGTTTTACAAGCTAAGTGATGTATAGTGATTGAATATATAAAAGAAATTAAAATATCATAAAGTAATAAAAAAAGAAAAAAAAGGGGAGAAGGAAAAGAAAAAGAAAGACAGAAAAAAAAAAGAAAAAGACAATAAATGACTGTCTAGTAGAAATTTCAGTAGTATAGGCTGTTGAGTTTTGAGGCAAAGTTAAGGTATAGCAAACATAAGGGATTTTGAGTGGACTAAAATAGTCTACAAACTTTGTCCTGGTTCAATGTTTAGACATCTTACTGTATTGTTTATATTGAAATTGAAACATCAACTTCCTCAACTTTTGAAAATTTTCTTATAAACAATAAATTCAGAATAACAGTATATGTATATGTAAATGCATGATTACATTTTTAGAATGCAACTTAGGCTCATCCTTGATGATGTAGGCAGGAATGTACAGAACTGCAGAGCTGGAAGCATATAGCTGATTATGAGTTCAGGTCCCAGATCTCATTAAAACATGTTCAATATCCTAAACAAGACCCTGTTGAGTGTGTCCCTCTCTCTAGCACATGTATGTGTTCTTACTCTTTAATAAAAGAAACCTTTTTAAAAATGCAGATCAGGTACAGGTGGTGATGCAGTACTAATGCAACATGACTTACAAGGGAAAGATCCTGGATTTGCCTCCCAGGACCTCTCTGAGCATGCGAAGCACACACGTGTGCCCATGGTCAAGGCCAGCTGAGGCTTAGAGTGGACTGCAGTGAAGACTTTTTGGAGAAGGCCTCTTTCACTTTCTCTCTTTCTTTTTGTCTCCATCTCTCATTCTCATGGAAGAAATAAATGAATAAACTTTAAACATATATTGTTTAGGCCAGCTTGTGGTATAATGGTGAAGATAGCTGCATCCCAAATGACAACTTGCACAGCTTGAATCCCAGACCCGACATTTTGAAAAATACACATGTGCGTGAGTGCCCAAAATCCTGAGAGATGAAGGGAAGAGAATGGATTGCAGTGTGGCCAACTCCACTGGGGAGGTGGTGGGTACTATTTTTTACTTTCTCTTTTTCTCTCTCTGCCAAGTACATACACCCTATAGCAAAACTAAAATATATATAATATGTATGTATTTCAAACTGTGAAGTGACATACATAAAAAAGCAAATAGTAGTGCTGAACAGTGTGATGGTATTTGTAGAAAGACTAAATTGATGCTTAATTTTAGGATTGCCTATGTATTTTTAGCAATTTAATTAACTAAGTCTCTAAATTTTTACCCATAAATGAAAGCAATGTTAATTAATTTTAGACTTGTTAATATACATAAAGTATTTGGCACAGTTTCCCATGCAGAGAGTAGGTAAGGGTGTCAGAAGGGGTTATAGCAGTAACAGTAGTACAGTGTGTGTCAAATTGTGCTATCATTCTGTAGATAGTAAACTAATTTAGAGAAATTCAAAAATAATATAAGCACTATTTGTTCTATGCTCTAAGATATACTTAATATGCTTTTCATACTGAGTTTAAGGATGTGCTATTTGTCCTATAGTTTTAAAAGTTTATATACTTCCTATACTAAGAGATATATTAACAATTATAGCATAACTTTCCCTAATTTCAACCTAATCTGATCCTGGTTTTAATTTCTAAATGTGACAAAAAGAACTCTGTGAAGTGCTTAAGAATGTATTACAACTGTAGTCCTGCATACTGAACTAGGTTGGGTCAAAAAGGGACTAAGAACAACAAAAAAGCTTAAATCCTGAGTTTATATTGAAATGATTATAGCATTGAGAGGGATATTTAAATTTATCAGCACCCAAGTTCCCTTATCTGTAAAATGGCCACAGGACTACCTGACAGTATTTAATGGGATAGAATTGTGGTATAATAAAGCGTGTTCCTCGAACATCTCCTGGCATATGGTAACTATTACTATTATAAATAATAATGCCTTTTGTCATATCTTAATCTAAATCTTATTTCTATATGCTATTTTTATAGAAACTATGAGACTCATTTTTATGTCAAAATAACATTATTTTCCATATATTTTTCTGAAGAGAGTGAATTGAGTACTTTTCACTAATTCTAAATCACTCATAGAGCTGTCTTGGTCTTTTCACACCTGATACAATCTCTAATATGTGTTCATTTTATCCTAGAAATCTAAAAATTACATCAAATGCTTTCTTTCCTGGAGTTTGGATTACTGCCCCTATAAACAAGAGGTTTATCTCAATTGAATTATTGATCTCTTAGTCTTTTGATGAGCAACTAGTCTCATGATTTTCTGTTTCCCTGCCCCTCCAAAGAAATTGCCTAAGCATTTTTATCTTTCCTTTACCATCTATAGTCTGCATGTTTCTTATCTTTGAAGGGAACAAATACAGAACAAGAAATGATAAATTAGAAAAATAATGCTTGAAAATATATCTTCTTTTCTCTTCATTCCCATTAATGCTTTTCTCGTTGGCTTGTCTCCTTTATTTTGCAGTTTATACTTCTGCTGTTCCTGTCACCCCAGCCTTCATCAGTGGTGGAAGAACAGTCTCAGAACTGTTTGTCTCAATTGGCCATTTAAGTTTAATAGTAAAAGACTGGTTAATGATAACGATGCATCGTAAAACCTTCAGAAGGAAAGGAAAACGTTCTGTGGACCATTTTGTTTTTTTGTGTGTGGCAGTTTTAAGTTATTAGTTTTTAATGGAAACAACTTGACCAAACATCTGTCACAGAATATTGAGACCCATTAAAACTAAGTTTAATGAGAAATCTGTGTCTTCTTTTGGTCAACAATGAAACTTTGTAGAAAAATGTTTAGTTCATAATCGTTCTTGTATTAACCTGTTGGAACTTAATAGAATATGATAATTTAGAATTTTTTTTTTCTGGGTTGGGAGTTAGGGTCATTAATTCTCACCTCTTTCTAAGAAGGCAGAATCTTAACCGAAAAGTAGAATACCTGTTTACATATTTCCTTTAAAAGGCCAAATTCTGTAATAATGGCCATACGTCACTATAAAATTTTGTAGTTACTAATATTAAGTAAATTTGAACAATCTCAAAAAAAGAAAATTTCTATTCTGTGTGGTTATTCCTGTGATTAGCATTTTTGAAGAAAAATTCGACCATAGCTTATGAAAATTCATATAGCTATCCACCTTTTCTATTTTCCTTTAAAAATTCTTATTTTTATCTTAAATACATTCTGGTTGGCTTGTGCTCAGCCTCTGCTCTCGTAGTTGTCACTTACACCGTTCTCCCCATTGAAGTTTCCATATAAAGACCACCAGAAGAACTTGCTGACCATGGAAAGTTGGCTTTTATTAAACCTGCAATATAGACACCAGCTTTGCAGATTCTCAGTCCTCAAAGGAGAAAACCTGGCAGAATTAGTACAATTTGGCAAAACAAAGAGCTGCTGAAAAGAGTTGGTAGATTTATCTTTGAAACATGAGTTCATACAGAGGTAGAGTTAAACTGGTCTATATCTATTGTCTTATCCAGGAAAGAATGACATTAACCCGTTGTAGTAAAAACAGTTTGAATTTAGGCTGCATATCATTGTTTATTTAGTTTGTCTGTTTTGTGACTCGTGACGCAGTTACCTTCCAAATATTGGTTTCTGTCTTATTGCTCAATCCTTCTTTCTACTCACTTCCTTTTCTTCCTTTCCTATAGGGAGAAAAATACCACCATTTAATAGATGGGAAAATATAAACTCACCTTATAGCTGATAAGCACTAGAAGTTGATCTAAAACATGGCTCCAGTATAAGTTCTTTTTGACTATTGCTGGTGGGATTCCTAAATATGCTAGAAAAAAAGATTTTTAGTGATTTATTATTTAATATGTATGTTCTATTGTGAGAAGTAATAGAAACCAATACTAAATTCAATGGCAAACAGTATAGATTATGGAAACCATCATGATCTGAGACAATTTTGTTATATTTCTTAGTTAACACATAATTAAATTCATCACCAGACCTATTTTTAGTGTTTTATATGCTGACTCTAATGGTGTGCTTTTAGTAAAACTCAAAGGAGTTCCTTCACTGCTTTAGTTGTTTCTTTATTTCAAATCATATAAGTTGTGAAAAGAAAGGAAATTTGTGTTGTTATAGCTTTCAAACGGAATTATAGAAGTCTCCTCTTGAAGGAATAGATGCCATTTATTTGAAAAATAAGGTTCATGAAGTTAAAGTACAGGAAGCAATGAAGGAGAATTGGATTAGAGATGAGCAGAGAAGTTTTCCACACTCCCTGGATATTCCTGGAAACAGCACAGTAAGTACACAGGTATTTGCTCCAAATATACAATACTCTTGGGCACAAAATGTCATCCCTTTTATGTGCCAGACATAAAACACAACAACAAACTTTAACATGAAAAACAAAAGGAACTGTTTTTCTGTCTGAAAGCATTAAAGGTTTGGGCTTTTTTTTTTGTTTTTATTATTAGATATTCTGTTACTCTGTTCTAGAAAAACCTCTGTCAAATAAATAGTAACTTTTACACTACAAAATCAAGACTAATCTGGTGAATATAAATGGAACAAGGTAATTTATTTAGATATTAATTTTTGCTTAATATTTTAGCATCTCCTTTCCAGTAAGTAAGCCATAACTTCACTTTTTTTTGTCGAGGGGAATTGTACTGTCCTGCTCCAGGCCAATGATGCCGCGTGTGATTTATAAAATCTTGAACTGGCTAAATGTCCTTCAAAGACTAAAGGTGAAAGAGGAAGTGCTTTATAGAGGAGTAGGAATGAAGAGAAAAAGATTCTTTCAAACTTGCAAGAGGTCCTTGAAAATGGAAACCTGTTCATCGTTAGTATTGGGCTTTTGAGGATGAATTAAGACCTCAGAACAGTTGTCCACATGGAGCCCCATTTAGACCAGACCTGAAGCATTAAAGTACCTGATCTTATCAATGTTCTCTGGCTTCAAG
This sequence comes from Tupaia belangeri chinensis, assembly GCF_000334495.1. Lineage (NCBI taxonomy): Eukaryota > Metazoa > Chordata > Mammalia > Scandentia > Tupaiidae > Tupaia > Tupaia belangeri. Next base: position 1,016,137 of record NW_006160173.1, read on the forward strand.
TTTGGCATGAGAAGCAGGGAAACTGCCTGGATCCTGAGGCTAGAAAATTTGGCAGATTTACCAGAGCAATCTGATGACCAGAATACCCAATCAATGCATTTATAGTATGTGACAATATGGGGCCTTCAAATGGTTCTGGAGGAAGGAAGAACTCTAACACTAATACTGGATTTTTTCACTAGTCCTATGGGATTAGTGAGAAAGTTGAGTTATTTAAGATAACCTTGAAAATGACAATCAGCATTTAAACAAGATGTTACTTTCTTTTTTCTTTTTCTTTTCTTTTCTTTTTTTTGAGAGAAATTTTTGGTATACAATGCATATTCTTTCCAGAGAGACAGAGATATGAAATGAGAAACCCACACCCACCACTGCCTCCCACAACCCCCAGCATCAGGGACTCAAACTGCGGTGAACTATGCGGGAGTCCAGCAACATTACCATTATGCCACCTGCTGGTCCCATGAAATAACGGTACTTTCTAAGCAAAATGAAGGAGACAGAAAAACATAAACGGTAGTCTCAGATTAAATACTTGAACATTATAAGGTATGAAGAAAGAGTTTAATTTCATTATCTTTTACTATGGAATATTGTGTCAATACTATTGGAAAAAACCTTCTGTTCTAAGGATGAAGTAAATGGACCTTTGTGGTCTCATCTTAGGAAAAACTGTCTCTTTGATACTTTGTAGCTCCCACAAAGTATCAAAAGACATATCAAAATCATTCCATAGGGTTTTGGGTTAAAGTTAAATTTATTGGTCATCCCCAATCTATAATTAATCTAGTTTTCAAGTCTCCACAGATAACTAAAATGCACTGAAAACAGCACTGGTATACTGGTACTGTTATATATAGTAATCCACAAGCTCCTAAGTCCCTCCCTTTTTCATCCATAAATTCTAAATAAATGCTATGTGGCATACTATGCAAATATAAGCTTTATTTTTTTTTCTAGAGAAGAAGAAATATTACTTATAAATCTTGACTACTGTATAAAAGCTTACCAATTTGCAATTCTCTTTGTGTGTGTCAGGGTTTGTATGTGTATATGATATGTATATATGTATGCAACTATTATATACATCGACACTTAAATAGAGAGAAAGAAGGGCAAGATAAACTTTTATATAGAAATTTAAAGTTATTTTAATAAGCACAATTTATCTGACATATTGCATGTGCACACTTGATGATATAAAGATGAATAAGGCTGAAACCTCCTTTTAAAAAGCTGCTATTAGGAGAGATCATAAAGAAAGTGTCATAAAACTAGCAGAAATACACTGCTATATTATAATTAATTGTTTGTCCTCTCTGGATAATCATTCTTTGTAGAAAATATCCATGTTGGAACATTTCTCCAAAGGAAAAAAAGCCATGCAGTTCTATTAAGCTGGGGCTACAGTAAGTGTAAAAGAAACCTTCATGTTGCCCTCATAACTTAGAACATGAAAATGAAAGCTGTTCGACCTTTAAGGTACTGAGGTCACTGCTATCTACTGGTTAATATCACAGAAGAAACAATATAAAATAAGATTCCTGCAACATGTTTACCTGTCTTTAGATCTTAAGATCTACAATATGTAATCACATAGTATATAAAATAAGTACTTGAACATTTTGCAAAATCTTTTATTCATGCATTACATATGTATAGATATGTCTATGTATTTTTAAATTCTTACTATTTATTTTGATGGATATTTATTTATACTGAAGGTCCACATGAGGTTTTGAACAGAGCTGATTAATTATTATTTACTTTATAGCAAATATCAACAGTGTGGCTGCTCAATCTCTTATCTCTTAGGAGGAAACTGTGAAGCCAGTTGTCACCCTACAAAATCATGGAGGTGGTAGAGGTGAACAATGCTGAAAAACTAGACCGCAGCATTAACATACATGTAATTTCCTCAATTCTTGAAATACGAGAGACAACTCTAAGAGAGTCAAGTCTTTAATCCTTGAGCAATATCCTGAATTTTTACCTAACCTTTTAAAATATAAAGAAATATTCCCAAAGGAGAGAAAAGCCCAATGTTTCCGTTTTGCAGTTCAGAGAATATATTTCCAATATCAGACATCTCCTCACCAATGGTAACATTTACCTCTGGAGCTGGGTAAGTCTCCCCAGAATTTTCTCATGAGCTATACATTGAGTCATTAATTCACTTCCAAGGCTTGCTCCGCTAACTCAAGTCCTAAGTTTCAGTAGTATTTACCCAGAACCTCTAACCAAGCAAAAACACAAGAAAGGTTTCCTTTTCAACTGCATACTTTCATACTTATCTGCCCCCTCATGAGCTCTTTCCTATTTCCTTTATTTTTTTTCTTCATGCTGTGTCTCCCTATGTCACAGTCTGCCTATTTCTACCTCCTAGCTGGGATTACAAATGCACACCTCCACACTTGGCTTCTTTCTATACAGCTTCTCGCCATGTTGCCCATTTCAAACTCAGTCATGATCTCTCTAACATAGCCTCTGTAAATTTTCTGCTGGAGCTACACTTACACACCGGCATACTCAGTCTTCATGTTGGACAGGGGTCAAACATGAACCTCCCATATTGTCTCCAGCCTGCAAAACACAGCATCTTAGCAGTACACACCATGGCTGAACCTCAGATTCCTTTTAACATTGTATGCAAATTATTTTTATTTCCCCAAAAATATTTATCTGAAATGTTGAGCAGTTGAATATAAATTTAAAATTTTCTTTCTTCTAGAGCATGTTAAAATATAATCATTGGGACCTAGCTATGGTGGTTCAGTGTTAAGTGTGCCACTCCACAATGCTGGAGCCACAAATATCAAATGTCCAGGTTCCGTGCTGACCTGGAACACACACATGTGCCTGGCTATATGCTGGCTGGCTGGAAGACTCGAGTGTGTATTTCTTTGTGTGTGTGTTTGGAAGTGGGTGGCAATCGCAGTGTGATGAGATCCCTACCAAGGGTACTTTCTCTCTGTTTCTGCTATGAAAAAAAGGTCAATATTTTGCATAAAAGAAGAGGTAAAAAGAAATAATCATAAAAATATAAGGACAAAAGAGATTAAGAAGAAATAAAGTAAGAAGAAAATATTAATAACTTATTAAAAGGGAAATGTTAACGGAGGAATCCTTCTGCCTGGAAAACCTATGAATTCAAGACTATCAGACATATACAGCTTATAACAGTGTGACACAACTCCTATGCTGACCGTGCAATGCAGCGGAAGACGATAGCACTTGATATTAAAAGTCAAAGAATTCCTTCAAAGGGTATGTAGGACAAATACAGTATTGAGCCATGAATTCCATCCAAAGGAGGCAGGTAAATGACTCGTCTCCCATCTCCAGAAAATTATAGATGTTTTTGTCCTTCTGAAGATAGTGGAGCAAAGGATGTCATTCTACTTACAAAGAAGAAAAGAAGAAAGAGAAGACAAGAAAAATCAATAGAAAAATGGACAAGAATATGAACTGAAATAAAAATGTAGTTTATTTTTGAAAACTTCCACCAGTATGCTTTTAAAGATGTATTTATATTCTTCTCTGTTTATTTGTCATTTAATAGAAATTTCTATGTTGCTTACTGTGCAACACTTTTTGAAGTGTTTTAAAATTTACTGCTGAGTGAGGCAAGCCAGGATATGAAGGAGAGACATTGTATGTCCCCACTTAATACATACTGTGTCCGCACTCTGTGATTGAAACTGATTGACTAAAGGATATACGAAGACAATAAATGGGCGTAAATACCAGGTGTAGTGTGTGTGGAAGAGTAGAGCCTGAGGAAGGACATTTAGAAGAAAAATAGGGAGGCAAAGCATTAATGGGACAAAGAAATGTGGTATTATCTTTTGAAGATATTTTATAGTTTAAGCAACTGGACTAGGGAGAAATGTTCACATAGTGAAATATTCACTTTGTAAGCTAAAAAAGATAATTGAATGTATAAAAAAAGAAATAAAAAATAATAATAAAATAAAAAAATGACTCAATTCAATTAAAGAAGAGCCAATAAACATTGAACAGGAAGAAGATATGATAAAGAGCACTAACATTACACAATGACCTCATGAAGGATAATTTATGACTTCTAACTGTGCAAACACAGTGGAAGATTATAAAGACAAAATTGAAGAAAGCATCTGCACTGAAGAATACACAGAAAATGGAGAAAAAAAGGGGAGAAAAAATATGTTGTAATTTGCATATCAGTGATAGAGATCTAATTTTTCAACTATCAGGAGTTACCAAAAAAGGAAAATGATAGGAAGAAAATTAAAATATACAGAGAGCAACTCTGTTACTCCAAACCTGAATATGTTTTAAGAAGAAGAGAGTCCACTAAATAACCAGTGCAAAGAATAACAAAAATCATACACCCAGCACATTGCTATGAAATTGTAGAAACATGAGAATAAAAAGAAGATTTTTAACATTTACAAAACAGGCAAAAATGTAACTAACAGAAAGTGCTCAGAAATCCCTAGTCATGTCAGCATAGAAGCTCATCCTTTGATTCACACTTCACTTTGAACATACTATAATGATAAATAAAATATTAAAAAGGAAACAACATCAACAAAAAATGAGGCCAGCCTAAAGAAGATATATATCCCTATAGATAAAAAAAAAAATGAAAGAACAATTTGGAATAAAAGGAAATTTGTACCTGTAGATCTATAAGCTCTGGATCCAGGATCAGGCTGTGCAAGTTGGGACTTCAATATTAATAGATTAGGATGGCTAAGAATGACCCATTTGATATGGTGGACTGGAGCTAGACTTTCTAATTGAAGCTGGAGCTTGGTATAAAACGTTTCAACTGGAAAAGGAGCTGAAAGAAAATACAACTGCCACTTAGAAGATAAACAAGTATAATTAAAATATCCCAGGGATTTAGGTTTCTTATAACCAAGCAATGAACTAAACCATAGCTCCTTCTCTAAAACAGCCTCTCCAAATTACTCACTAGACCAGAGCATTCTGTCTTTTCATTGGAATCAAACCTGAGCCTCTAATATTGTCCAAGACTGCAAAACACAGCATTTTAACAGCCTGCACCATGACTAGACCTCAGGATCTCCTTTAATGTTGTATAAAAATTATTTTTATTTGCCCAATAGTATACATCTGAAATGTTGACCAGTTGAACACAAATTGAGATTGGATCTTAGGTATCACTATAAGCAAGAAATCCTAAATGTCCTGAGACTCAAACTAGTTCTGGATCAAGAACTTGAGTTACCAGATGGAGGCAATCATTAATCACTGAAAAAAAAAAAAAATTCTTAGACTGTAGAACTGGAGCGTAGCAAGATACAGAAAATTATGTAAAATATTGATTTAAAAAGCTACATATCTGTGCAAACTTTTGTTGTGTATTTGCAGAATTATATTATTATATACATATGTGTACATATGTGTGTGTGTGTGTGTGTGTGTATAATATATATTTAGAGAGTTTGGCTATAGGATGCATGCACTTGCCTACAGAGACGGAGAAGGAAAGTGAGAAATCACCCTCTCACACACCAGAGTGGATGGCCACACTGCAATCCCTTCTCCTCCATTATCCTCTCAGGATCTTGGGTACACATGCTCACATGCCCGTCATGTGTTTCATGTCGCTGGGTCTAGTACTCAAACCCGTCTATGCCTTAACATATATGCCCCCTGCTGGCTCCTGACATAAAAACAAAGGTCATTTTTAGGTCACCGGAGTATTGGAGTAGAGAAGTAACATGAACATAATTGGAATAAAGCCAAAGAGTGGAAGGGACAATTAAAAAAGGCAAAATAAAATACTATGTGACAAAACTACCAAAAGGACCATAAAAAGGATAATATGATCATAGACAGATCTATATAATCATTCACTAATGTAGAATTACACATATGTTCATTTATATGTGTTCACAAAATAAAGAATATTCTTAATTAATTAATTAATATCTAGACAAGTTTCAGTAGAAAATTAGTTAGTTAAAAAATAATATAGAATCTAACAACAACAAAATCAGCCAAAAGAAGAAAAATTCTTGAAACGAAATGAGTATTTCTACTATATTGAGCATAGATTATGAGAACATGATAATCATTGAAGAAGACATGATGTCTGAGTGTGTTCTGGTGTTGAATAAAGATAAAGTAAATAAAAATAAATCTATGAGGGCCAGCAAGTGGTATAGTAGTTGAGGAGCTGGACTCCCACATGACTGACCACAGTTCAAGTCCCAGATCTGGTTGGCTTGTTCTCTCTCTCTCTTTCTCCTCTCTCTCGTCTCTTGCGAGCACACAGGTCCTGTACAAATGAAATAATAATAGCATATAAAATAAAATAAAATAAAATAAAATAAAATAATTGTTTTAAAAATAAATGAATGTATAGAATCATAGTAAAATGCAAAACACATTGTATTTTTTGCTATACTTCTTATCAACTTACCACAAATTTGTCTTTTATGACAACTCAAACTTATGTTCTTACACTTCTGAGGATTTCTAAAGCGGGTTTCATTGAGCTGAAATCAAGGAAGTGCCAGAGTTGCTGGCTCTAAGGGAGAATTGTTTTCCTTGACTTTTCCCAGCTCACAGAGGCTACAGCTGCTGCACAGTGTGTTTTCCTAAAAGTCAGCAATTGCTCCTCTTGCCTTCTCAGACTCTGAATTTTCTACCTTTCTTTTTCTTATATAAGTTTTCTTGTGATTTCACTGGGCTCAGTCAGATAAGACAGAAAGTTCTCCCAACGTTAAGATCCTTAACTGACTTTCACCTGAGAAGTTCCTTTTACCTTATAAGGTAACATTAATCACAAATTCTAGAGATAAACATGTGAGCATTTTAGACTCAGGGGAAGCATTATTTGAACCACCACACATAAACAAATTATATTAAAAGTGATCAGAGAAAACAGCTTTGCTTAAAAAAGAAAAAAAAAAGATTTCAGCAGATGTTTTTTTGTTCATTTATTTTGCTTTCATACATTAACAAAATATCTATGTAACAACATAACCACAGAAGACATTGGATAATTCAGCCATGGAAACTAGGACTACAATGATTTCACAGGGAGTTAGAGAAGGATAGTAAATGTTCCATTCACTAATTTTTCTGCAATATATTTGGCTTTATAAACAGAAGTTATTCAGAATTTGGGACTCAGAGAGAGTTAAAAAAAATCCCTATGCTTCTTTCTAGGTAGAACGTCATCAGGAAAATATGGTTCCTGTCACAGTTAGGAAGCACTGAGAACAATGAGACCTGCAAGAAGATAGTTCACTGGCTCATAGTTTTGGGGATCTGATCTCTAGGGCAGCAAAGAATCAACAATAGGAGAAGTAACTTAAATAGGCAGGGTATATAATGAATGAAAGATTCACCAATCAGTTTGTAATCATTCTTTGTATTCTCAGAAATTACATACCAAAGAGGACTTCTGGTAAAGAATATACTCCTGAATATTAGGAGGGAGGGCTTCGTGGTCATTGCAATCAAAAAATTAAAATTCCATGACTCAGAGTTGCGTGTCTGAAGATAAAGTTTTAGTCTGAAAATTTAAAAATGTGGTGTAGTTTGTGACCCAGGATTCCCATTCTAAAGTATGATTACCATGGGAAGTCCAGACACTCATATTCAAGATTGTTCAAACATATAATCTGTAATAGTAGAAGCAAATACATTTATCTTAGATTTATATTTATTTAGGTATATGTTCATAATGATAACTCATATAATAATTTAAATGAATGATGATTACATTCACATATATGAATAAATTTTTAAATGTGTCAAATAAAATATTTGAAGATTACACATAATTTCATTTATTTATATAAAATGTTCTTAAAATTTCAACTAACACTACTTATTATTTTGAATCTGTATCTGCCTGTCAGTGCATACCAAAAGTATAAAAACTTATATGAAAATTACAAATTTAAATTCAGAATTCTGGCTATATAGAGAAAAGAGGAGTGAGAAATAGGTTTTTAATGCTATTGACTACATTTGGTTATAATTTTTAGCACACGAAGAATTCTTAAAAATATGCTCATATCTTAAGTAACTAGTAAATTTTCATTAAAATAAGACACATTTTAAATCATTACCCAGTTATAGCTATAGAATATCAACAATTTTTAGAAGTCTTTACTTCTGTCCCTTTTCAATCATACATGTTTATACCATAGAGGATATAAAAAAATAATGGAGTATTGTTTTTGAAGTTCTTTTAAAAGAAATTCCGAACATTCTCCAGACTCACCGTATATTCCCTTTGCCTGTTGCTACACCTCATTTAAGTGGAACCATAGTGTATGTATGTATGGTTTGTCTGCCTTCTTCCACTAAAGTTTAGTTATGTTTTTAAAATCACATATGAGGCCTGCCTGCTGGTGAAGAGGTGGTGTGCTGCTCTGGTAAATGTGGATCACTGTGGAAAATTATGTGTTGTCCCCATTCATCACCTCACCACCATGTCACTGTAAATACCAGGCCCACATGTCCATGATCCTGGCTGGCTGGGAAAATGGGCGCAGGGGGATGGCGGAGAGTCACGGTGTTCAACCCTGTTGAAGGTGCTTGTCTCTCCCTCTCTCTCACTTAGGATAATTAAAAAAAAAATAAATAATTCACATATGTGTGTCTTATGCAGTAATTTGTTAATTCTCATTACTTTAAAGTATTTCAATCTGCTGTGAATTACCATTCATTTTAATCATTACACTGACAATGAATATTTATGTTGATTCCAATCTGTCCCTATTCTGAATAGTATTCATAGGAATATTCATGTGTATTTCTTTTGGTTAAAATATTTCTTTTGGTATATACTTAGCAGTGAATTTTCTTATCATAGAGTATATGAATGCTAAAACTTCGTATATACTACAGACTATATCATAGATGCAATTTACTCTCCTACAGCTGACCATGACACTTCCAGTCGCTCTAAATTCTTTTGGACAATTGTCTTCGATTTTAGCAATCTGGTGGGTGCTTAATGATTTCTTTTTGTAACTGTATTTCTTATTTGCCTGATGATTAAAGACATTGGGTGGTTTTTTATTTTGTTTTGTGTTTTTGGTTTTTGGTTTTGGTTTTGGTTTTTGGGGGAGTTTTTGTTTGTTTGTTTGTTTATGTGTGATAGTGAGCATGTACATATGCAGGAGAATGAGAGAAAGAGAGAAGCACCTGCAACATAATCTTGTGTCACAAACCTCCTTCCCACCCTTGCAGCTCCTCAGGATTTTGGGCGTTTCTACACTTTCTTGGCTAGTTTTTTTTGTTGTTGTTGTTTTTTTATTTTTGAGAGGTTTTTGCTATAGGGCATGTGAGCTCGCCAGACAGACTGAGAGCTGAGAGATTGACAGAAAGAGAGAAATTACCACCCAGGGGGATGGCCATGCCGCAATCCCTTCTCCTCCATTCTCCTCTTGGGATCTTGGGCACGCACGCACATGCGCCCGGCGTGAGTTTTAAGCCACCAGGACCGGGACTCAAATCACCCTCGATCACGTGGGAGTCCAGTGACATAGCCATTACACTAACTGCTGGTCCCTTGGATAGTTTTCAAGATGACCAGGGATCTGGACTAGCAGTTGGACAAGTAGCTTGCAGTCCTACAGATCATTTTGCTATTGTCTGAACCACCAGACTGGGTCAACACCGAGCATGTCTCCCTGTGCTTATTCATCATTTGAGTATTACCTTTGGAAGATAGGCTCTTCAACATTCTATTATATTTTATTATATTACATTTCTACTAGTTATAATGGAAAATTATGATCTGTTAAAGGCAAATTGGAGATGCTGGGATATTTATTTGTTATTATGTAAAGTTGTTATGATGCTTAAAATTTTTCATATTTTTTTAAAAAGAAAAATTATATCAAAAAACAAAACAGAATCTGACAAGACTTCCACTCTCAAACAAGATTAATAATAGGGACTGTGTTTATCCTCTAAACAAAACCAAACAAAAAAGCAGCTAAAGAAAACAGACAGATATTTTAAAATACGTGGGAATCACAGTAGCATGTCACTGGGCAGAACTAGAGAGAGAACAAAGTACAGGTGACCCCTGACTTATGACAACTTAACTCACTGTTTTTGACCTGATTGTATGAAAGTGAGAGACATTCAGTAGAAACAGTGCTTTGCAAAGCTCTAGGACTAATCTGTTATTTATTTTCAGTACAAGATTCAATAACTTACATAAGATATTCAATACTTTATCTGAAAATAGGCGTTGTGTTAGATGATTTTGCAACCTGCAGGTTAACATAAGTGTTCTGAGCACGTTAAGGTAGGCTAGGCTAAGCTATGATGCTCATTTAGGAGATTCAAATACATTTCCAAGTTACAATTTCTCTCTAAATTTGCAATGGGCTTATTAGGCTGTAACCCCATTGTAAGTCGAGGCACATCTGTTTGTGTTACTTCATGGGTTGTCTGAGTCACTTCCTGGAGGGTCAGCACTTGGGTGACAGCACGCTGAGTCCCTGTACATACTCCCTTTCCTAGTCCCTTCAACAATGAAGTCAGTAAAATCTCCCTGGTATTGTTGACCCAAAGATATTAAACCCAACATTGTTTTATTGCATTCCTTTATCCTATCCAGACTTCTTTAAAAAGCATACTTAATAAACCTTCTACAATCACTCCACTTGAACATTTCATATTTCCTGTAGGGACTCTAATTAAAATAAGTGATTTTTTTAAAAAAATTCTTTTTCTCTTAGAAGAGAGAAATATACAGTTTAATGAGAGGTATATCTTATGCTTTCCATGATCAGTGTTTTACAAGCTTTCCTTTAGGTGAAGGGGGCTCTGCCTACACGGTTTAGTTGAAAATGTGCAGAGTATTTCAAGGGATGTCTGTGGAGTTCAGTTATTATAAGGAAAAATAAATGTGATGTAAAAGAAAGGGTGGCAAGAGACTAGCACATGAGTCAAGCTTGTGATTTGGGGTATGGTGTCATTAAAAATTCAAACTGAAGCATTTTACTAATTTTATTTAACCTTTTTAGCCACTGCAATTTTGTGTGTGGCAAGGGAGCTTTCTCGTGGCAGAGAAGAGAAGAGCTAGTTCACAGTTAATTTTACAAATTGCTTTAAAAAGGTCACTTATGTCTTCATACCTTTTTAAATCTATATTAGAAAAAGAATGTAATTGTCCGTCAATTTTTTTTTTAATTTCAACTATAGCACGTAGGTTTGAACTTTATGTACATGATGTTCTCTATATTTTAGCATTTCTTTCCATTCCTTTCTGATCCAATTTTTATGTACGGAGTTCTCTACAGAAACTCTGACTGGTTTTTTGCCAGTGACTGTCTTATTGATAAATTATAGCTATAGATCCTTTCTAGGCTCTGCTATTGTAGAAAATTTCTGTGCTTTAGGGCACTGTTACTAAAGCTTGAAAAGACTTCAGAGTAACACTCTGTAGTCATAGAAATAAAAAGAAAAAGGAAAGAGAAACAAGGAAAGATTTTTAAATCCTGGCCTGCCTATACGCCAAGTATAAGGCTAAGCCTTCTAGGAAAACAGTCACTAGAAGGAAGTTTTTGTAGAGAGTAACAAAATTGACCTTTTTGAAAGAGGGACGAGGAAGTCAGTAAATACATACTTACTGAACACATAGCAATCTGGCTTTACTACATGCTAAGTGAGGAAAGAGAGTAAAATAACAGGGGGGAGGGCTATAGCTCAGCTTCGAACAGTAAGACATTCACTTCTTCATAGATGGGATTCGTGCTAATATCATCAACCATGCTAAATTTATCTGTAGAATCACTTGTAATTCAGAATAAGCATGACAGCTGCTATCATAGGGAAGTAACTACCTTCTGTATAACCTTAGTTGACAATTACTGTGACTTAGAAGATTTAGTTATGTTCTGACCCCAAATATGCCTCCACCTATGGTTTTCAATTGATCCCTTGTGATGTTCTAAATTAACGCTGACCTTCTTCTACAAGTTAGTGGTTCAGTGTTTGACAGTTAAAAACAGGAACAAAAAAAATATTTTATTTTCAAATAAAGCAAGAGATATCCCGGCAGCATTGTGAGTTGTTTAAGAGCACAAAATCTGGAGCTGCGTTGTCTTGACTGAAATCCAAGCATTTTCCCACTTAATCAATTCTGTGATACGAGGCAAATTATTTTACTTGTCTGCACTTCAATTCAATCTTATGTAAAATAGAGTTAATAAAATTCCCTATATTTGTATGTTGCTTTCATTATGTTGTTAGCAAAGTGCTCAGAACAGTACTGAGTATAAAAGGGGATATT
>NW_006160173.1:1028462-1044921 GCF_000334495.1 Tupaia belangeri chinensis
ATATATATATATGTGTGTGTGTAACACTATTTTGAATTTCCCGATCAAACTCAAGAATGCCTCAGTCCTTACTAATTTGAAATGTTTGGAGCAGGAATCAAAGTTTCTACTATGGTCAGTGTGACTCCTTTTTCGCTTCTAATTTTACTGCTGTTATTTAATATAGAATGCTATTTTATGTTTTGAAAATAGCATTCACAGTTTACATAGTGAAGTAGAGATCAAAATTCTGACGCTTTGCTACTTAACTCTGAGTATTTGTATTTAGAAGTTATTGATTTGATCTCAAAAGGAGGAACTCACATTTTTCCAGTGTAGTTTATCTTATTTTCCCCAATGTTCTTAAAAAAGAATACAAATGGTTACACCTGGTGAGTTAATCGCCTGTAGTATACATAAGTTGTTTTAATTTTATTTTCCCGACCGAGATTTCCCTGCTTTCTCTTCTTATACATTGAACTTCCCACCTCACTCTGGCCAATACGATAAGGATAAAAACTGAGTATCACTTTTTGGTGTAAATTCTACAAAATTCTTTCTGCTTACTTGAAAGAAGACACTATGGAGAAGGCAGTCTACAATTAGAGAACAAATCATGAATGCAAAATGACTCTCCTAAGTATTTAGACAAATACTTAGACACTATGAAGTCTGCAAAGGATTTGAGTTTTTGCCCTGTTTTGTAAGATAATCTGCTAGAATTCCCTATTCATATACTGAAAGAGCACAAGACCTTTAGGCCAAAGAAACAGAGTGTTCATTATTCTTAGCAATGGCTGCAGCCAGAGCAATTCCCCCAGTCACCACAGGACATCAGAAGGAGAACCAATTAAGACATTTGTGGGACACAGTAATGGTTATTACCTATTGATGACAAAGTACATAGTATTCTCAACTGGACTGGTCTGAAGTGTATTTCATGTTGGGTAAATTCTCTTTGCAAGTCAAATAATGTATAGTGATCGAATGTATAAATAATAATAAAAATAAAATTAAAAAAGAGCCAGTTATCTACCTGTGTATGCAGGAAGCTGAGTTACAGAAGGGAAACACAAAATGAAGACTTAAGTTTGTATAAGACTGGTGATGCTTCTAATTTTACAGCTTATCCTGTCCTCCAGAGTAAGAGGTCTTACTTGTTAATCTCCTCCAGAGGAGAGAGGAAGGTGTCTCTAAGTTTATTGCTCTGGAAAGTAGGCAAATGTGTTAGGGGAGGAAAAAAGAAAATTTTTAAGCTGTCGTTTCTTTCCATTGGAATGTACTATTTCTAGCTTTCCAGGTATGTTTGCTTTCGAAACACGTGTTGTGGTCAGAAGGCTTGAACTGTGCAAATAAGACACAGTCTTAGAGTATTATCTCCTAATACTAACATTTTAGAATTATTACATTAAACTTTTGTCTAATTTTGTTTCTTACTTACTATCAAAATGCTACATAATCTCCACTTAAAATAGAGCATAATTTTCTCAAAAGGTAAAACTCAATGAAATGCCATGTAGATATTCTTATCTTAGTTTCAGTAACCCAACAAAAAAATATCGAGCATCTAAATGTAAGTGCTCAGGTCATAGAAATAATACCTGTGCATGTAGACCTAAACTCTTTTCTACACACATGTGTTAAATATGTGTGTGTGTGTGTGTGTGTGTGTGTGTATTTGTGTATGTCAGGCCAGCCGGTGGCATGAGAGTTAAGGGGGCTATGTTCCACATGGCCGACTGCAAGGTTGAAGTCCCAATAAGTTGGTTTGAGAAACATGCTGATCACATGCGTGTGCATTTCCCAAATACCTAAAGGAGAGCGGAGAAGGAATTGCATGACACCTCCTGGTGGGTCATTTCTCACTTTCTCTCTCTCTCTCTGGAAAGCAACGTGCCCTATAGCAAAACTTTATATGTGTGTGTGTGTGTGTGTGTGTGTATGTATATACGTATGTATGTGTACATATGAATAAAGTCTAAAACTAGCAGAGGTATTCAGAATGATTCTAGTCACTTGGGGATTTGCTAGAAATCTGTGTACTGGTGGGGATGAATTTGATAAAAATGTGCCTGCTATAGCAAAAAGAAAATAAGAGTGTAAGAAAACTGTCTCTGTAAAAAGTTTTCACTTTTGTCCCCTTAAGTAACTGGATAAGCAGAAGTTGGAGAAATCTGAAGCAGCTAATAATTCTTGAATTAATATAGAAATAAGATCCCCTAAATTTATTTGTATTCCGGCTTTTTTTTTTTTTTTCTCATAGAGCATATTAAGTTCATGGGGAAATACTTTTGCAGATGCAACAAATTGAAAACACTAGTAAGTACAACTGAGAGGAGTAACTATTAAAATATAGTTGCACCAGAATTGGAAAGTTTGGAAAGGAATAACATATTCTCAGGAGAAAAATACTCCTCAGAATTCAAGATGAAACTTCTTTCATAATCTAATCATTGCCTACTTTGGCTATGTGGATTATTCAATCCAATATCTTTCCTTTGCTCAACTCTTCTTTACCCCGAAACTATATGCTTTACTCAAACATCATGATTTTGAATTTAAAGATGTATGCTGAAGTTCTGGTCAAATATTAAGTGTAGAACTTTAAAGACTTCCCTTTGTTAGCTATGGTTGATTTGCACTCAGCTTTCACGTCCATCTCCTTCAAATATGTCTTCCTAAAGTGTAAAACTCTGAAAACTAAAAAATGTCTTTCCCAAAATATACTACAATTAATATTTGGCATATCAGTTTCTGCCAAGTGACTGCACTCATGCAAGATTTGTAAGGCAACTGCTGTTTTTACGATCCAGAAATCATAATGACAAGATCTAGATATACTGCCTTCCAATTCCCCACCAGGTGAGAGATTGAACTCTGAATGTGGAGACAGGCCACTTAGGCATCCCAGTATTCATAAAGTTTTAGGCTGGGCAATAACATTACTGAAAATATTTCAGATGTACTATGCCATAGCAATGGGAAGATGAGTGCCATCAATTCCTGCATAATAATACTTGGGACCTCTCCAAGTCCCCCATGGGAAAATAACTGCTTCCTTTACCTTTGTTCCCACAGTTTACATAATTTGTAATTACATAATTTATGTGGCAGTCCCATAATAAATATAGAGCTTTTTGGACAACATAGGACATTTTAGAGTGGGAGACTATTGATGAATTCATGCTAAGAGAGTTTCAAGCTGCTGGATCTGAAACTCCAAATGAGATCGGTCAGTGGGAGGCCAGTGCCTTAACCACTATCCCACCCACTGACCCCAAAAAGAATGACTTTTTTTTAAGAGGTTTTCACTATAGGGTGTGTGCGCTCGCCAGACAGACAGAGAGAGACAGAGAGACAGAAAGCGAGAAATTACCCACCAGGGAGGATGGTCACGCTGCAATCTCTTCGCCCCCATTCTCCTCTCGGGACCTTGGGCACGCACGCACACGCGCCCAGTGTGAGTTTTAAGCCACCAGGTCCGGGATGCGAACCATGGTTGACTACGTGGGAGTCCAGCGACACAGTCATTACGCTAACTGCTGGTCCCCAAGAATGATTTTTTTATTATTATTATTTTTTTTTTTTTTTAAGAAAGAGATTTTTGCTATAGGGCACATGGTCTTATTGGAGAGACAAAGACAGAAAGTGTGGAATCGCCCCCCAGGGAGAAAGCCACACCACAGTCAATTCTCCTTCATTTTCCTCTTAGGATTTTGGGACCCCACACTCACGCACCCAGCATAAGTTTCAAACCACTGGGTCTTGGACTCTAACCATGGTTGGCCACATGGAAGTCCAGCATTTCAACCACTATGCCATGTAATGGCACCACAAGAATTCTTAAGAAGTTGTTTCCCATGAAAATCAAAAGAACAAAATATTCATGGATACTAATATGTGCTCTATTCATGCTGTGAAAAATCATGTTGCATGTTGTAAAGATAGAAAGTAATTAAATGTAAATGTAAAAATATATGTATATATGAAATTAAAAAAATAATATATTGCAATAAAAGATAAGAGTTGAGGGGGCCAGCAGGTGATGTAGTGGCTAAGGCACTGGACTCCCACAGGGCCTGCTACAGTTCAAGTTCCGGACCTGATGGCTTGAAAAAGACACCAGGGCTATGTGTGTGCATGCCCGAACACCCAGGAGAATGAAGGAGAGGGGACTGAGGTATGCCCATCCCCTTGGGGGTTGATTTTTCACTTTCCTTCTCACTGTCTGTCTTTGACTTTCTCTGGTGAGAGAATGCATCCTATGGCACAAACCTTAAAAGAAGAGTTTTTAATAAATGCATTGATTGGGACCAGCAGTTAGCGTAATGGCTATGTCCCTGTACTCCCATGTAGCTGACCACGGTTCGCATCCCGGACCTGGTGGTTTAAAACTACGCCGGGCGTGTGTGTGCATGCCCAAGATCCCAAGAGGAAAATGGAGGAGAAGGGATTGAGGCGTGGCCATCCCCCCTGGGGGGTGATTTCTCACTTTCTGTATCTCTGTCTCTGTCTATCTGGCGAGCGCACACGCCGTATCATGAAAACCTCTCAAAAAAAAGAAAAAAGCATTGATTAGTTTTTCCACGTAAGATAAAGTTGATGGTCTGGTGGATTGAGCACAAAAGCTGACAACATGATCCAGGTCTCCAGCTTCTTTATGTCAACTAGCAGCTCATCCAATGCTCATCTATCAGCTGGGAATGTACACTGGAAATGGCAGCTGCAAGTTCCACTCTTACTGAGAATCACGGGATAATCTTGTTCTTACCATAGCATTCTATCTCCCAGACACATGAGTGTATTGTAATGTTGACAAGAAAACTAAGAATGTTCTCTTCCTAATCTAACTTGGCAATAATTGGTTATCACAAAAATACAAACTGATACAAAAGAATTTAAAACATTTTTTATTTACATTTATTTCTTTTAAGAGTGAAGTTGAATTCAGCAGTTGCTTGCAGGACATAATTTGAGAACATTTTCTCTTAGAGATCTGAGTGGAATTCTTTGGAAATACATGTCCATGTGACTGGAGAGTCGAAGAAAAATTAAGCTTCCTTAAGAGACCTTTTCTTTTCAGGTTAACCAAAGAGTTTATTTGGTTTTCATGGGGCTGCTTTTTTCTTTCTTATTGCTTTGTTTCCTCACACCCTATGACAAGTTTACTAGTTTCTCTTAAAGGTAAAATATTAAATCTGTCATTCTACAGACACTTGTACTTTGGGAGGATTTAACAACAACGACAAAAACCCAAAAAACACACAAACAAAAACTCAGTCTTATTGAATTGTGATTGAAGCACGACGGTACTACATTAGGAACCGCGTAGATGTTATTGTTTACTTCTGATATCTAACTCAAAAAGTTACTCCAATTCTCATAGCACCTTATAAATATTGATACCCTAAAACTGACCATACTGAATCATTAAAACATAGCAAGAAGTTTTTTTTCCCCCATTCTCAACTTAGACTGTAAAATCCTGGAGGAGAATGTGTGTTCGATTTATCTTTATATTCTGAATGCTATACCATTGCTTAGCATGTAATAAATCCTCCCTAAATATCTGTTAAATGAAGAGCACATTCATTATTTTTTTCCTTCTTTCAACATACTTGTCAAGGGTCTAAAACTCATATGAATTAAAAGTGTCCACTTCTGGCAGACTTTTTCTTTTCTCCTTTTTCTTTTTTAAGGCTTTTAACCATAGGATATGTGCACTTACCAGAGAGAGACAAAGAGAAACAGTGAGTGGGAAAGTGAGAAATCACGTCCCCCAACGAGATGATCACCCTGAAATTTCTTCTCCATTCTCCTCCCGGGATTTTGGGTACTCACACACATGCACCCAGAGTGATTTTCTAGCCTCCAGGTTCAGGACTTGACCTGCAGTCGAACACATGGGGCCCAGTGCTTTAACTACTATGCAACTTTCTGGCCCCCTACAGCATACATTTAAACAATATTATACTTTTGTTTGTTTGCTTCAGGGAGTGTGTGCACACTGGAGAGAGAGATAAGGTGACAAATCGCCCCTGAGCGGAGACAGCCATTGCATAAACCCTTCGTCTCCATTCTCCTCTCAGCATTTGGGGTGCCCTTCCCCACACACATACCTGGCATGTTTCTTAAGCCATTAGTTCCAAGATTTGAGACTCAACTGTGCAGCCAGCCATGGGGAATCCAGCCACCTTTATCCTCCCTACCACCTGCTGCCCCATGGTCTTATAATTTTAATTTTTTTCTAGAAATTTTGTATAACTTCTTACGTAGTCTTCAAAGTAGTTATTTTTGTATATACAAGCAAATTTGATATTTTTCCCCTTGCCTTTTTCATAGTTCACTGGACAAACTGCTCTGAACTTGCCTTTTTGCATGTAATACTGTATCTTGGAGATGTGTTCACATCAGAACATAAAGAACTTTTACATTTTTAATAGCTAAATTACTTTCTATTGTATGAGGCCCCATAAAGCATTATTTAATGATTACCCTGTTTAAATTACCCTTTTAGATTCTTACTATGGTTGAGTGCCCACACACCTTCCCAAATTCATGTGTTGGAAATTGGTTGTGTTGTGAAGGTATTAAGAGGAAACTTAATACCTTTACGATGGTGACCAGTGGGACCCATGGGAGTGATTCAGTAATTATGATAAGGTCTGTGTGGTTTACTCTGGTGGGCTCACAGGAAATGGAAATAAGACCAGAACTGAAACACACTGCTATACACTTCTCTGCTCTTCCTTTGACCTGGCGATGTGATACCTTGAGATTCTGCAAGACGTCCACAGGCAGAAGGGGCTCCTAGTACTTTGACCTCCAAACCACAGATCGAATAAACCTCTGTTCTCTTAAATTACTCAGACTCCAGTATTTTCTGTTATTAACAATAGAATGGACTAGAACCATCCTCTCTCCCTCTCATACCTCCTGCCTCTCATACCAAAACTTAAAAAAGTAAAGGAAAAAGAAATTATTTTAGAATGCCTGTACACTGGGACAAAAACCAAGACTTCTCTACAATTATTTCTCTCCAGAACTGTTTATGAAATACTTCTGATTATTTTCCTCCTTACTGTTCATCCTCTTTAATTTTCAATATCAAATTTCTGTTTTGTTCAATTATTCTCTCTGTCTCTACAGAGAGTCCTTGGGCAAATTTCAAGTATTCAGGTATCAGTGAGTTCCCAAAAGTACAGTGCACCCTAGCGGTCAAACTAGATCCTTCTTCCCTCAGGAAGTAAAGAAAATGCAAACATAAAGAAAAGAGGAGCATGAGTTTTACATATGAATGTACACAGCTTTGAGTTCCAGTTCTGTTCTGAACATATCTAACCCAGTTGAGAACATAAAGCACGGAACACTTTCAGTCTTTCAGAACGTGCCAGTCTGTTTCACTACATACTCCAAACCAGCGCTGACCTTTAAGAGTGTATTCAAAAGAGGTTGACAGATAAGCACATTTTAAAATATTAAATATAAGCTTTCTGACATATAGATTCAAATTTTAAGATAAAAAAGTAACCACATTATGTTTTTTTGTTTGTTTGTTTTTTTGTTTTTTGGAGAGATTTTTGCTATAGCGCGCGTCCGCTTGCCAGACAGACAGAGAGAGACATAGAAACAGAAAGCGAGAAATCACCCCCCAGGGGGGATGGTCACGCCGCAATCCCTTCTCCTCCATTCTCCTCTTGGGATCCTGGGCACGCATGCACACGCGCCCGGCGTGAGTTTTAAGCCACGGGGTCCGGGAAGCAAATCGCGGTCGACTACGTGGGTGTGTGTTCGATTTATCTTTATATTCTGAATGCTATACCATTGCTTAGCATGTAATAAATCCTCCCTAAATATCTGTTAAATGAAGAGCACATTCATTATTTTTTTCCTTCTTTCAACATACTTGTCAAGGGTCTAAAACTCATATGAATTAAAAGTGTCCACTTCTGGCAGACTTTTTCTTTTCTCCTTTTTCTTTTTTAAGGCTTTTAACCATAGGATATGTGCACTTACCAGAGAGAGACAAAGAGAAACAGTGAGTGGGAAAGTGAGAAATCACGTCCCCCAACGAGATGATCACCCTGAAATTTCTTCTCCATTCTCCTCCCGGGATTTTGGGTACTCACACACATGCACCCAGAGTGATTTTCTAGCCTCCAGGTTCAGGACTTGACCTGCAGTCGAACACATGGGGCCCAGTGCTTTAACTACTATGCAACTTTCTGGCCCCCTACAGCATACATTTAAACAATATTATACTTTTGTTTGTTTGCTTCAGGGAGTGTGTGCACACTGGAGAGAGAGATAAGGTGACAAATCGCCCCTGAGCGGAGACAGCCATTGCATAAACCCTTCGTCTCCATTCTCCTCTCAGCATTTGGGGTGCCCTTCCCCACACACATACCTGGCATGTTTCTTAAGCCATTAGTTCCAAGATTTGAGACTCAACTGTGCAGCCAGCCATGGGGAATCCAGCCACCTTTATCCTCCCTACCACCTGCTGCCCCATGGTCTTATAATTTTAATTTTTTTCTAGAAATTTTGTATAACTTCTTACGTAGTCTTCAAAGTAGTTATTTTTGTATATACAAGCAAATTTGATATTTTTCCCCTTGCCTTTTTCATAGTTCACTGGACAAACTGCTCTGAACTTGCCTTTTTGCATGTAATACTGTATCTTGGAGATGTGTTCACATCAGAACATAAAGAACTTTTACATTTTTAATAGCTAAATTACTTTCTATTGTATGAGGCCCCATAAAGCATTATTTAATGATTACCCTGTTTAAATTACCCTTTTAGATTCTTACTATGGTTGAGTGCCCACACACCTTCCCAAATTCATGTGTTGGAAATTGGTTGTGTTGTGAAGGTATTAAGAGGAAACTTAATACCTTTACGATGGTGACCAGTGGGACCCATGGGAGTGATTCAGTAATTATGATAAGGTCTGTGTGGTTTACTCTGGTGGGCTCACAGGAAATGGAAATAAGACCAGAACTGAAACACACTGCTATACACTTCTCTGCTCTTCCTTTGACCTGGCGATGTGATACCTTGAGATTCTGCAAGACGTCCACAGGCAGAAGGGGCTCCTAGTACTTTGACCTCCAAACCACAGATCGAATAAACCTCTGTTCTCTTAAATTACTCAGACTCCAGTATTTTCTGTTATTAACAATAGAATGGACTAGAACCATCCTCTCTCCCTCTCATACCTCCTGCCTCTCATACCAAAACTTAAAAAAGTAAAGGAAAAAGAAATTATTTTAGAATGCCTGTACACTGGGACAAAAACCAAGACTTCTCTACAATTATTTCTCTCCAGAACTGTTTATGAAATACTTCTGATTATTTTCCTCCTTACTGTTCATCCTCTTTAATTTTCAATATCAAATTTCTGTTTTGTTCAATTATTCTCTCTGTCTCTACAGAGAGTCCTTGGGCAAATTTCAAGTATTCAGGTATCAGTGAGTTCCCAAAAGTACAGTGCACCCTAGCGGTCAAACTAGATCCTTCTTCCCTCAGGAAGTAAAGAAAATGCAAACATAAAGAAAAGAGGAGCATGAGTTTTACATATGAATGTACACAGCTTTGAGTTCCAGTTCTGTTCTGAACATATCTAACCCAGTTGAGAACATAAAGCACGGAACACTTTCAGTCTTTCAGAACGTGCCAGTCTGTTTCACTACATACTCCAAACCAGCGCTGACCTTTAAGAGTGTATTCAAAAGAGGTTGACAGATAAGCACATTTTAAAATATTAAATATAAGCTTTCTGACATATAGATTCAAATTTTAAGATAAAAAAGTAACCACATTATGTTTTTTTGTTTGTTTGTTTTTTTGTTTTTTGGAGAGATTTTTGCTATAGCGCGCGTCCGCTTGCCAGACAGACAGAGAGAGACATAGAAACAGAAAGCGAGAAATCACCCCCCAGGGGGGATGGTCACGCCGCAATCCCTTCTCCTCCATTCTCCTCTTGGGATCCTGGGCACGCATGCACACGCGCCCGGCGTGAGTTTTAAGCCACGGGGTCCGGGAAGCAAATCGCGGTCGACTACGTGGGAGTCCAGCGACATAGCCATTATGCTAACTGCTGGTTCCCAACACATTATGTTTTTAAAAAAGTAGTTTGATTAGCAGAATAGTATTGTCCTCTTGCTAAAGAAATTATTTTGCTGCTGTTTCAGTTATGGTTCTAGATATTGGTTAACTCTGATATCTGTATGAAGAAGCACCCTCTCATTCATCAGTGCATGCTATGACATGTCATTTACTAGTCAGAAGATATGTATTAAGCTATAGTGGGACAATCTGCAGCTTTTCATGTTGGTCTTATTACATATATGTGTGTGCTTATGTGTGCATACACACAGCTTTCCCTGGGTGATTTACGTATCAGTCACCTACCAGTGGAAGATACAGTATTGCATGGAATTACAATAAAGATAACCTCACTTTTTGAAAAATATCTCAGCATAATGGAGTCAGCTAAGGACAACTATTTCAGTCTTCAGTGTGCATTTATATATAAACATAGATTTGGTAAATCCAGGTGAGTTTTAGTTCCACCATCCTCATTAATGTCACTGAAAGATTAATGCCTAAATTTTAAAATATTATATTTCAATGAAACCTGCTGTTATTTGCTTTCTGACCTTTTTTTTCTTGGCACATTTATTCTTTATGTACAGAATTGTATTAAAAGGGGATGAATGGAATCTTCCTTAGGAATACAGCAGGTGGTATGATTAATACAGAACCATGTGATAAACATGGTATTTCCATATTTAGAAAGGAACTCTTATCCTCTGAATTGAGAAAGAAATATTTTGATTTCTCCCTAGTATTAAACAGAAATTTATTTTAAAATAATTCAAATATTGATGCATTGTTTACAGAAGACATAAAAGAATGTGGTTTTACGTGCTTGTGATTATGTATATTAAATAGCCGAGATCTGATTGGCAACATTAAATTGGTATGTGAGGCTCTGTTGGAGTAAAGGATGAAAAGAAACAAAATCAAACATCTCAAGAACAGCAGTGTGAACCTCTGAACAATTCCTAAAGTTATTTTCAGAAACCATTCTAGGGAGATTAACAAAAGACTATAGTTTCCCTACGAGGTACTGTGTGGCGATATTGAGGAAATGTTCCAATGAACTTCAAGTGAGTGGTATGTACATGTTTCTGCCTGAAGTGAATACCAATTAAGTGTACTTTAGGTGCAAACTGACTTTTCTTTTGGTGGAAAAGGATAAAAGTTTTAAGAAATACGTGTTCCATAGTGTTTGAAAGAAAATGGCCAAGTTCTTAGAGCATTCAGGAAAATAATCCAAGCAAGAAAAGGTGTTTAAATGGTCAAAAGAAAATGCAAAACAATGTAGCAAAATTAATGACATCATGTAAGTGCATGATAGATACCAAGGAACAGAGAAGCAACACTCCAATTATGTTCCAAGTAGAGAATTTGCGCACAAACTCTGGCTTCACTAGAAAACTGATTGCATTTCTGTAACACACTGAAGCAACTTCACAAAGATAATGTTAAATTTTAAAATACTATAGCATATTAAATAATGGCCAGGTGTGTTTAATGAATCCTTCTGGAGTAAGACAAGATTTCTTCATGAGGACTGTACTGATATATGGCAGAAGCACCCCCATGACTAATCAAGCCACTTTTATAAGATGGATTAAAATGTTTATTTAATAAATAGACCATCACTCTCTAATTTTGATACAGACCAGAAAATGCCAATTTTGTTTGCATTTTAGTAACCTCTTTCAGATGTGTCAGAAACAAGATGGCAGAAAATGAGATTTGTACCCTTTGTCTAGAAGCAAAGCACCAATTTAACAACTGTCCATGGAAAAAAATATTGGTTTATATTTTGCCAGAGGGTGTGTGTGCTTACTGGAGAGACTCAGACAGAAGGGAAGTGAAAAAGTAACCCTAATGGAAAAATGGTTATGCTGCATTCCCTTGTCCTCTATTTCTGCCTCTTTGAAGAATTTTGGGAATGAGGAACCAGCAGTTAGTGTAATGGCTATTTTGCTGGACTCCCACGTAGTCGCCCGCGGTTTGCGTCCCAGACCCGGTGGCTTAAAACTCACGCAGGGCGCATGTGTGTGCGTGCCCAAGATCCCGAGAGGAGAAGGGAGGAGAAGGGATTGCGGCGTAACCATCCCCCCTGGGGGGTGATTTCTTGCTTTCTGTCTCTATGTCTCTCTCTGTCTGTCTGGCAAGCGCACGCACCCTATAGCAAAAACCTCTCCAAAAAAAAAAAAAAAAAGATTAAAAAAAAAAAAAAGAATTTTGGGAATGCACACATACATGCCCAGCATGTTTCTCAAGTCATTGGATCTGGGGCTCAAACCAGTCAGACATGTGGGATCCAGCTGCCTTAGTCACCATCCCATTTACTGGGCCCTGCAAAATACATTAAGGAAAATAAAGAAGCTAGTTTACATAACGCAGTGCTGAGATAAACCCTTTTGGTGTATGAGTTCTCCTATGAAGAAAAGGGAGAGTAAAGCAATTGTCTTACTTGACTACGAATTCTAAGACCAGTCTTATTTTCCATGGGACCAATACAAGACTGGTTTATTTGTCCTAGAACCACACTAACTTAAACATGGAGACTAGGAACGGGTTTCTGTTCCCGAAGACCTCAGCACAAAATCCACATGCATATTCCAGCACCATGCTGGCTCAACCACAGACCCCCAACTCTAGTCCATAGACTTGGGCACCAGGGTTATACATCCATAGACCATGGCCCTGGACTCATGTGGCCATGGATCCTAATATCAGGACTGCACATACTAGCACTAGCTTTGTTTGTGGCACAAAGTCATCCTCAAGTCCATCTGCCCATCCACTTATAGATCCCAGAGACAGGACTACCCACAGACCATTACACCTGATCTACTTCTAATATTTACCTTGCCTGACTAGTAATGAGCTTTCTCTGCCAAAGCCAGAAAGAGTTAAAAGAGTTAAAGACTGGAAGAGTTAACTTTTTAAAATATGCACATTAGGCTACAAGAATGAAGTAAACCAGGGTATCTGAATATTACCAAAGAAACAAAATAAAGAACTAATAATAAACTTAAAAGAAATGGAAATCTGCAAAGTATTTGGTAATTAATTCAAAATAATTATATTGTAGAAACTTGATGAGCTATAAGAGAACACAGATAATCAGTTAAGCAATATCAGGAAAACAATACATGAGAAAAAGACATCATACAATAAAATAGAAGGGACCAGCAGTTAGCGTAATGGCTATGTCTCTGGACTCCCACGTAGTCGACTGCAGGTCGCGTCCCGAACCCGGTGGCTTAAAACTCACGCCGGGCACGTGTGCGTGCATGCCCAAGATCCTGAGAGGAGAATAGAAGAGAAAGGATTGTGGCGTGGTCATCCCCCCTGGGGTGTGATTTCTCACTTTCTGTCTCTCTGTCTCTCTCTGTCTGTCTGGCGAGCACACATGTCCTATAGCAAAAACCTCTAAAAAATAAATAAATAAATAAGTAAAATAGAAGTCATTGAATAGGGCTGGCTTGACACTTCAGTGATGATGCACTGCTTAGGTATGCAGGACTGACACATAATATTACACGTTCAGTTCCCAGGTCTGCCAGTACATAGCAGGCAATGGATGGCCAGGAAACATGGGGTGGAAGTATTATGGCATCATGGCATAATACCCTGTGGAAGGTGCTTCTCTCTCTCTCTCTCTCTCTCTGTGTGTGTGTGTGTGTGTGTGTTTCTCTCTCTCTCCCTTCCTCCTTTCTCTCTGTTTCTCACTCTCATGAAAGCAATAAAGAATCTTTTTTCTGAACAATTTTATTTAACTTTATTTATTTAATTTGACCAGAAAGAGAGAAAGTGAGAAAACAAGCTGCCAGGTCCAAGACCCAGACCATATTCAGCCATATGGGAGTTCAGTGCCCCAACAACCACACCACCTGCCAGCCCCAAAGAATCTTAAATTATTAAACATAAACAGAAATATGGGAGCTGAAGAATGTAACATCTGAACTTAAAAATTCAATAGAGAGCTTCTACAACAGACTTCAATAAGAATGAAAAAACAAAGAACATGAAAAGAAGTCATTTGAAATCATTTAATCAGGTGAAAAATAAATGAATGAATGCAAATAAGTGGAAAAAGAATATGGGAAAAAAGAGTATGCGAAGGATGTCCCATGGCCTAGAGGGTTGGGACCCAGAATCCACATGACTGACTACACTGTTTAAATCCTGACCACGGTGACTTGAAAATCAAACCAAGTCTGTGCGCATGCTTGTCCCAAGTCCTAATGAGATTGAGAAATGGAAAAGAGATTGTTCCAGTGGGGAGTGCTTTTCCCTCTCTGTCTCTGTCTCTGTCTTTGGTAAGTACACACATTCTGGCAAACTTAAAAAAAATAAAACATAGGACTTATGGGATACTATGAAATAAACCAAGTATGCATTATAGGAGTCCAGAAAAGTAAAAAAAAAGACCAAAAGTTTATTTAAAGAAATAATGGTTGGGAACCAGCAGTTGGCGTAATGGCTATGTCGCTGGACTCCCACGTAGTCAACCGTGGTTCATGTCCCGGACCCGGTGGCTTAAAACTCACGCCGGGCGCGTGTGCGTGCGTGCCCAAGATCCCGAGAGGAGAATGGAGGAGAAGGGATTGCGGCGTGACCATCCCCCCTGGGGGGTGATTTCTCGCTTTCTGTCTCTATGTCTCTCTCTGTCTGTCTGGCGAGCGCACGCGCCCTACAGTGAAAATCTCTCAAAAAAAAGAAAAAGAAAGAATGGTTGAATATTTCTCAAATATAAGCAGAAAAGAGGATATCTAGATTCACAGAGCCCAAAAAATTCTCCAAAAAAATCAACTTAAAAAGGTCTACAATTGGACACACTTTGATTATAATTAAATTTTCAAAACTCAGGTACCTAGAGAGAATTGTGAAAAGAGCAAAAGATAGGTGACTTTTACAGTACAAGACTAAGAGCAGATGTCTAAACAAAAATCTTGCTGGTCAAGAGAGATTGGAAAATCACATTCAAAGCATTGAAAGAGAAAATAAAAACCATCCGAAGAGATTATACACAGGGGGAAAAGATGTTCTTTAAAAAATCAACTCAAAATGGATCAAAGATCTAAGTCTAAGACCTCAAACTATAAAAATACTGCTAGAAAACATTGGGGAAACTCTGGGAAAAATTGGGGGTAGACAAAGACTTCTTAAATAAGACCCTCAAAGAACAGTCAATATTCCCAAAAATAGACAAGTGAGATTACATAAGATTAAGTTTCTGTATGGCAAGACGTAGTAATTAGTGTGAATCCACAGCCCTCAGAATGGGAAAATAGTGTTGCAAACTATGGCTCCAATAAGGGACTGATAACGAGAATACACAAGGAACTCAAGCAGCTTTCCCAAAAAAAGATGATAAACCCTATTTGAAAATGAGAGAATGAGTTAAAAAAAAAAACAAAACACTCTCTAAAGAAGACATACAGATAGACAAAGGCATATGAAGAAATGCTCAACATCCTTCATTGTAAGGGAGATGCAGATCTAAACCACAATAGGATACCACCTAACCCCAGTCAGATTGACTAAGATTAAATAAATAAATAAATAAATAAAGATAAGTGCTGGCAAAAGTGTGGTAAAAGGGGAACTCTCATACACTGCTGGTGGAATGTAAATTGGTCCAGCTACTGTGGAGAACAATTTGGAGATTCCTCAAAGATCTATAAGTAAAACTACCATATGATCCAGCAATTCCACTCCTTGGTATCTACCCAAAAGACAGAAGAATTCTTCACTGGAAAAGTGCTTGCACATCGATGTTTATTACGGCTTTATTTACCATTGCGAAGACATGAAACCAACCCAAATGCCCATAAACAGATGAATGGATTGAAAAATTGTGGCACATATACTCTATGGAATACTACTTAAACATGAAAAATAAGACCCTGCAATAAGACCCTGGCTTTTGACAATAAGTGCATAAATATGGAAGATTTACTGCTGAGCGAAGCAAGTCAGGCTATGAAGGAGAAACATTATATGTCCCCACTTAATATACACTGAGTGTCCTCGCTCTATGTCTGAAACTGAATGACAAAACGATATAGAAACAGTAAATAGTTGTGAATACCAGATACAGTGTGGAAAGAGGGTGGGTGGAGCAGTAGAATCTGAGAAAGTACATTAAGGAGAAAAATAGCGAGGCAAGTCATTTAGGGGTCAAAGAAATGGATTATTATCTATTGAAGATCATTGTATAGTATTGTTAACTGAACTAGTGAGAAAAGTATATATGTTGAAATATTCACTTGGCAAGCTAAGTAACATGTGATTGTATGTATAAAAGAAATTGAAATAGGGAACCAGCAGTTAGCATAATGGCTATGTCGCTGGACTCCCACGTAGTCAACCGCGGTTCGCG
>NW_006160173.1:1045089-1058197 GCF_000334495.1 Tupaia belangeri chinensis
CCAAAAGCAAAAAAAAAAAAAAAAAAAAAGAAAACCTCTCCAAAAGAAGAAAAAAAAAAAAGAAATTGAAATTAAAAAAGTCAAAGAAAAAAGGAGAAATCAAGACTTTGCAAAAAAGTCGAGTGAGTTTGTAACTAATAGATTTATCGAGAATGTTAAACAGTAACACATAAAGCATAGGAATGTATAAATCTCAGAGGTAAAAGTAAATATATAGACTCGTAAAGAGTAGAAAAATACACAGTGTGTGGTATATAAATTCCTATTGTATTTTATATTATTTTAGGTTTTTGCCATAGTGCATGGGCACTTGCTAGAAAGAGACAAGAAAGACAGTGAGAGGGAAAGGAAGACATCATCCCCAGAGAGGATGGCTATGATTCAATCCCTTCTTCGTGTTGCTAAAGGGATTTTGGGCAAATATGTACCCAGCATGATTTTCAAGCTCCATCAGGTCCAAGACTTGAACTATGGTTGGCCACGTGGCAGTCCAGTGCTTTAGCTACCATGTCACTTGCTGGCCCCATAAATTACTTTAAACCTAGAATAAAAGTTAAAGGACAAAATTTTAAAGAAAAACGTAAACACAGAAATTGATTAATGGATGGGACCAGCAGTTGGCCTAATAGCTACCTCGCTGGACTCCCATGCAGTGGACCTCAGTTCAAGTCCCAAACTTGGTGGGACTTGACATCCCCCCTGGGGGGATGATTTTTCACTTTCTGTTTCTCTGTCTGTCTCTGTCCTTTTGGCGAGTGCACATGTCCTATAGCAAAAACCTTTCCAAAAAAAAAAAAAAGAAAAATGAAATTGATTCATGGACACACTATGAAAGATAAATTCTATGTCAAATTGTTTAATTAGGGAAGAAGAAATAAAGCTTCTTTCTGTGCAATTAAAGTTAAGTTGATGACAGCTCAACTTAGACTGCTATAAAAATAAGTTTTATGTAAACCTCATGGTAATCATAAATGAAAAATAAGTAAAGCAGATATAAGAAAGACAAAAGATTCAAATATAATTTTACCATAAAACAAACAAATATTTTAAAATTGCACTACAAAGGAAGTTATGAAAGAAAAGGAGAGGATAAACAACTTCGAAATAGTCAGAAAACAACAAAACAGTACTAAATCATTTTTCAGTAATTACCTTGAATGTTAATGATTGAATTTGCCAAATGAAAGATACAGAGTTGTTGAATTATGAAAAAACAAACAAAAACAAGATTCAATTCTTTCCTGTCTGCAATAGACTCACTTCAGATAAAATGACACATAAGCCAAAAACAAAGAATCAAAAAGAGATGATAATCCAAAGAAAGTAGAAGCACCATAATTATATCATACAAAATAGACTCAAAGTTAGGAGGTCATTATAAAATGCAAAAAAGGTCAGTTTAACAGAAAGATATGACAATTGTAGGTATATAGTCACCAACATCAAAATACTGAGATAAATATGCCATACATTGACAGATCTGAAGGAAGAAATAAACAGTATGTGATAGTACTGGGAAACTTCATTATCCCTTTTACAATAAAAACATATCATCTAACAACAGCAACAACAACAACAAAAACAGAAAATAAGTAAGGAAACGGTGGACTTAAACATCACTATAAACCAAATGGGCACAGAAAAAAACACAGAACTTTCCACCCAGTAGCTATAGGACATACATATACATTTTCAAGAATCCACACAAAACATTCCCTGGGACTGATCATGTCTTAGTCTGTCATTGTGTTGCTAAAGGAAGTATTTGAGACTCAGTGATGCAACCTCTGTGGTTTGTTTTTGGCTCAAAATTCTGAGATTTGGACTATCTAAAGACTTGGCTGGTATTAGACTGGTCTGTGCCACAACATGGCCAACAGAAGCAGAAAGGATGAGAGCCACATGCAGAAAGACAGAAAAAATGTAGAACTAGCCATATTTTTAAAATAACAACACACTATCATGGGAACTAACCACTTCTTAGAATTAGAACTCTCTTGGTCTTGTGAGGCAGCATTAATCCAGGGTGATGCATCATGATTCAATCACTATTCACTAGGCCTCAGCTTTTATAGGTTTCATCACTTCCAAACGCTGCTATAGTGAGAACCAAATTTCAGAATATGAACCATTGTTCAAACCACAGCTAGATCACAAACCAAACAATAGTAAATTTAAGAAGATCAAAATCACTACATATTATATTTTTCAACCACAATAGAAAAAAGTCAGAGAAAAATAACAAAAGAAAAATATAAACATTTGTAAGTACATTGAAGTTTTAAGGGCAGTGAAAAGACAAGGTCATGTATAGCAAATACACTGACCTGGTTCTAAAGGAGATTATGATTGCAGATGATCCAGACCTGCAAAGACCTGATGAAGAAACTATTAAAGAGGGACCAGCAGTTAGCATAATGGCTATGTCACTGGACTCCCATGTAGTCGACCGCGAATTGAGTCCCCAACTTGGTGGCTTAAACTCACGCCAGGCGCGCGTGCATGTGTACCCAAGATCCTGAGAGGAGAATGGAGGAGAAGGGATTGCAGTGTGGCCATCCAACCTGGGGGGTGATTTCTCGCTTTCTGTCTCTCTGTCCCTGTCTTTCTGGCGAGCGCATGTGCCCTATAGCAAAAATCGTCTCCAGAAAAAAAAAAAAAAATTACACGAATCACAATGAGTAAGAGTGGAACTGTCCTAACAAATGAATTCTGCCCCTGTTTAGTTCTGTTTTAATTTGGAATGGGGAAAGTAAGTTCTTACTTGGTACAACTGTTTCAAATAAAAACATTTAGACAAAATAAACAAACAAACAAAACTATGGAACAATTTTGTTGCTAAACATAAAATGTAAAAATGCTCAACAAAATACTAAATTAGGTCCTGACTTTAATAACAAATCAAATAAATTATAAGCCATTTTCAATGAAATTTACTCTAGGATGCAAGGCCGGTTTAACATACATATAAAAGTTTAAAACTGCATGATGATTTCAATATCAGATAAGTAATTGACAATATTGAACATCTTTCCATGATAAAAACAAACTATACAGTAGTTATAGATCTTATTTCGGCACAATTCAAGTCGGTGTGAACAGCCAACAGCTAACATACCCAATGGTAAAAACCTGAAAGCTTTTCCACTAAGATCAGAAATAACACAATGACACTCACTCTTGCCATGTCTATTCAACACAGTACAGAAAGTCCTAGCCAGAGAATCAGGCAAGAAATAAAAGGTATTCAAATAAGAAAGAAAGAAAGAAAGAAAGAAAAGCATCTCATTACTCTCTGCTTGCAGGTGACATGATCTTATATGTAGAAAACCCTGAAGATTACACAAAAATAAAAATGAAAATCATGTTAGAATTGATAAATGAATTCAGCCTGTTGCAGAATACATAATCAACACATAAAAATAAGTTGTGTTTCTATATGCTAAACAAATTGCCTGAAAAATAAATTAAGAAATCAATCCCATTTATCATAGCATCAAAAATAATAAAATGTTTAGAATAAACATCACTACAGAAGTCAAAGATATGTACACGGAAAACTGTATCTTTAAAACTTGTGAAAGAAATTACACACAAATATATAAGGACATGCTCATGGATTGGAGGAAATAGGATTGTTAAAATGCCCATATTACCCCATATGATATATAATATTCAATAAAGTCTGTCACAATTTTAATGATTTTTTTACAAAAACAGAAAAAACTTGAAGTTCATATGAAACCACAAAAGGCACAAAATAGACAAATAAAATAGATGAGAACAAAATTGTAAACATCAAGCTTCCTGATTTCAAAATTATTATATAAGTTCAATAATAACAGATAAATAAATATAATGGGCCAGTCAAGTGGGGTGATGGTTAAGGTGGCTGGATTCTACTAGCCAACTGTGCAGTTCAGATCTTAGACACAGTGGCTTGAAAGACATGTTGGGCACATGTGTGTACGTCCCCAAAATGCCACGAGGAGAATAGAGGAGAAGAGTATGCAGCATAGTCATCCCCCTGGATGGTGTTTTTTCATTTTCTCTGTTTCTCTTACTCTCTCACTCTGTCTCTCATTCTGATGAACACACTTGCCATATAGCAAAATTATACACACACACACACACACACGCACACATATGTACATATATGTATACACACATATATACATATAGGTATAGGCACACGCACACACACACACACATCTATATATACACGCACACACGATACTAGCATGAAAACAGACATATAAACCAAAACCAGAATAACAAGCCCAGAGATAATTATAGACATCACAATCCCCTGATCTTCAATCATAGTGAAAAAATTACACAATGGTAAAAAGATAGTCTGTTCCACAAATGCTGTTGGCAAAACTGGATATGCACATCTAAAAGAGGAAATCTTTTCACATACCATACACATACACACACACACACACGCACACACACCACTCAAAATGGATTGAAGAGGGACCAGCAGTTAGTGTAATGGCTATGTCACTGGACTCTCATATAGTCGACTGCAGTTCGAGTCCTAGATCCAGTGGCTTAAACTCACACTGGGCACGTGCGCGTGCGTGCCCAAGATCGCAAGAGGAAAATAGAGGAGAAGGGATTGCAGCATAGCCATTCCCCATGGGGGGTGATTTCTTGCTTTCTGTCTCTCTGTCTCTGTCTGTCTGTCTGGCGAGTACACAATCCCTATAGCAAAAACCACTAAAAAAAAATGCATTGAAAAATTAAATAGAACACTAGAAACTATAAAACTCTTATAAGAGGGACAGTAGATGGTGTAGAGGTTAAGACTTGGATCTCACATTACCAGCTGTGCAGTTTGAGTCCTGGGCCCAGTTTGAGAATCAGACTGGGAGTATCAGTTACATACCTTAAGCCTGGGAGGAGAATGGAGAAGAAGGGATTGTGGTTTAGCCATTCACCTTTAGGGGTGTTTTCTCACTTTCTCTCTATTTTTCTCTTTGTGTTTCTCTCTGTCAAGTACATGAAGCATATAGCAAAACTAAAGAACAAATCAAAATAAAAACAGTAAAAAAATTCAAAAACTTCTATAAGAAAACACAGGAAAAAAAGAAAAGGAAACTTATGGGGACCAGCAGTTGGTGTAATGGCTACGTCTCTGGACTCCCATGTAGTCAGCCATGGTTCGAGTACTGGACCTAGTGGCTTAAACACATGCCAGGCACCCAAGATCCTGAGAGGAGAATGGAGGAGAAGGGATTGCAGCATACGTATTATTTAAAAATAATCCAAAAAATAACAAATGTTGAAAATAATATAAAGAAAAGTGAAACCTTTGGTTGTCTTGGTGGGAATGTAAACTGGTAGAGTCTATAGAAAACACTATGGATATGGCTGACCAAATTAAAAATAGAACTGCTAGGACCAGCAGTTTGCCTAATGGCTATGTCGCTGGACTCCCATGTAGTCAACTGCAGTTCTAGTCACAGACCTGGTGGCTTAAAGTCACACCAGGCGCATGTGCATGTGTGCCCAAGATCCTGAGAGGAGAATGGAGGAGAAGGGATTGCAGCATGGCCATCCCCCCCTGGGTGGTGACTTCTTGCTTTCTGTCTCTCTGTCTCGTTCTGGTGAGTGCTTGTGCCCTATAGCAAAAACCTCCCAAAGGGGGAAAAAATAGAACTGCTAGCTAATTGGGCAATTCCACTCTTCATAGATATCTAAAAAAATATAAATCAGGATCTTAAAGAGATATATCAGCTTCCATGTTCATTGTAGCATTATTCACAATAGCCAAGACAAAGACGCATTCTATATGTCCACCTATGAAAGAACGGATAAAGAAATGTGGTATGAAGTCGGACAGTTGGGCAGCAATGAAACACCATGTTCTGTGAAGCTGACACACAGGACACACTTCAGGTTTGTGTCCTGTGACCTCCCTGAGCATGCTGGGCATCCAAGTGCCCATTATCAGGAGATGGCTGAGGCTGGGGTAGATTATGGTGTTAAGATCCTGTTCAGGGTGCTAGTCCTCTCTGCCATTTTACTTTTTTCTCTTTCTCTTTGTAGCATAAAAGAATACTAGGTTGTTGGGAAAATCAAGACATATTTTTCTGCCTTTCTATGCAAAATGCATCATGACTTCCCAGACAACTGAATAAATGAAATACTTTTTTTAAAAAGAGAGAAACGTGGTTGGGACCAGTAGATGGGGTAACAGTTACATCCTTGGATTCCCACATAGTCACCATGGTTTTGTCCTGGACAGTGACTTAAAATTCATTCCAGGCATGTGTGTTTTTATTTCCCAAATTCAGAGAGATGACTGGAGGAGAATGGGATGCAGCATGGACATCCTCCTGGGGAGTAACTTTTTCTTTCTGTCTATCTGCCTGTCTGTCTCTCTCTCTCTGGCTAGCACACACACCCTATAGCAAAAGTCTCTCAATTAAAAAAAAATTAAAACAAGAAATGTGGTATATATTATACAAACAATGCAATACTTTCTGCCTTAAGAAAGAAGAAAATGTTGACGTTTGCAACAACATGGATGAAACCACAGGGCAGTAGGCTAAATGAAATAAGCCAGACACATAGGGACATACGCTGTGCGATGCCACTTGAATGATGAATCTAAAATAGTTAAACTCATAAAAGAAGACAGTGGAATAGTGATTGCCAGGAGCTTAGGAAAGGCAGAATGGAGAGGAACAAGTCAAAGGGGGTAAATTTTCTATTATAAAAAATGAACAAGTGCTAGAAATCTACTATGTAATATAATGCCTGTAGATAACACTATACTGCATACTTAAAAACTTGTTAAGGGCTAGCCAGTAGTGTGGGGGTTAAAGAAGGTAGATCACACATGGCTGACTGCACAGCCTAAGTTCTGGACCTGATAGCTTAAAAATTTTGCCAGGTGCATGTGTGTGGGTGATTGAAATCCTACATGGAGAATATATGTGAAGAGACTGAAGCATGGCCATCTCTTGGGAGGGGGTGTTGCGTCCTTAGGTTCCCCCACTCTCTATCTTTCTCTAGTGAGTACACATGCCCTATAGCAAAAAAAAAAAAAAGGTAGACTTTCTATTAAGTGTTTTTATAATTAAAATAATAACAATAAAGAGAATAGGAGAACTCTTTTGGAGATGATAACAAGTTTTATGGCATAAGTTTGGTAACAGGTCTTATGAATATATACTAAACTCATCCAACTGTATATATTAAATATGTAAAAAAAGAAAATTTAACTTTATATTTTTGAAAGATAAATGGAGATGTAAGAAACTAGTATTGTTTTATAAGAGTATAGAAAAGTTTTGGTAGCTTGCTAGTTAGTAGGATGAAACAACTTGATAAACTACAGTGACTAAATGCTATTACATGCTAGAAATCATTTTAATGAGTAGTTAGTGCCTTAATAAGAAGTTCAGATTTGGAAAGACTGGTTGAATATTAGGAAGCAAAGAGACAAGCAAGGCTTGGAAATTGGAGGGGGATTAGAGTAAGAAGATGGCTCAGAAAGAGGGGAGAGAAAAGAGCCACCAATTAAGCAGGTGGGTATACCTTTGAAGGAAAATGAACTATGTGAAAATTTTAATGGATGTATCATCAGTGAATTCTTACATTAGTCTGTTCTATAAATGTTTTTTTTCAGTGCTCTTATGAATACCAAGTCCATCTTTTCAATAATTTCACTGAAGCCTTCCATACATCAAATGTCTTTGCAACATATTTTAGGGAAAATAGCAAAAAAGGAGTGTAGTTCCTCACATGTGTTCAAGTAGAATTAATGAAACAAAATACTTCTAAAAATTGAAGACCTAAAAATTTCTGTTGATCTTTTAAAAAATGAAAATCTAGTCATGAACCTAAGGATGCCTGAATTTTATGTAGTGCTCTGGAAATATTGGTCAGCTTCAAGAGTGTGGACTTCAAAACTTGAGTCAATTTTCCTTTGATATTCATGTGATATTTTGGTCGCACAGAAAGACAATTTCTAGATCATATGTGAAATGAAGTGGTTTTTTGGTTTGTTCGTTTGTTTTTGAGAGAGAGACTTTTGCTATAGGGTGCTTTCTGGAGAGACAGAGAGAAACAGAGAGACCAAAACCAAGAAATAACGCCTCCCAAAATAGATGGCCATACTACAATCCCTTCTCCTCTATTCTCTTCTTGGGATTTGGAGGACAGGCACACATGCACCTGGCATGAGTTTTAAGCCACTGGGTCTGGGACTTGAACCACGGTTGACTATGTGGGAGTCTAGCAACGTGACCATTATGCCATCAGTTGGTCCTGCTGTGGAGTGTTCTTATGATGGAAAAATAATAATAGCAAATGAAGAAGGCAAGAGGAAACTTTTGTATATGTGCTGCAGAAGCAAGCGTAGGAGGAAACGTTTCAAGTTGCTGAATGGCATGGACTGTGGAATAGACTATTGTGGTAGTTTAGTAAGGGTATACTAATCTCCATTAGACATGCACAGCTCCTTGTATGATGATCATATCTAATAAAGTGGCATCAAAAATAAATATAGTTTCAAAGCAAGAAATACATGTTGAACTAATTAATTCAACAGTTGTATGTTCAGTGTTTACAGTGTGCAAAACGTTCATTAACTACAGTACTTGATAAATATTTATAATCTCTGCCCTCACAAGGTTTACAACTATTGGGAGAGGCAGATCTGTGTCAGTCAACCATAAAACTAAAGATACATATAAAAACTTAAGTTATAAGTATAAGAAATTATGGCACTAAAGAACATAAATATTTTAGGGGTCCAGGAAAAAATTCTTTAATAAGAATTTGAAGACACTGAAACTAAAATCGTTCCCATTCTTCTCCCCTTAGACCTTAAGCAGCTCCCTCATACTCATTTGGAGAAGACACATTTTCTGATTATTTTTTAAGTGAGAAAATAGAACTTCTCCAAGCTCTCTTATTTCTTCAGCATATTTACTAATAGCTAGACATGTATCTTTGTGTTTCCATTGCTAGAAATAAACTTTTTTTTTCCTTTCCAAGGCCAAATCTTCCACTTGCAAACTAGATTCTGTTCTCTTTTATACAATTAAGACCCATCACAAAGGCAATTTTTTTTTCTCAACTAAATTTCCAAAATTGTACTTTTCCAACAAATTAGCCTAATCATAGTATTCATATATTATTTATTTTGTTATCATAATTTTTTTCTCTCGGAATATGGGAGCAGTACACAAAACAGCTCAACTGTTTTTAATCCCTTCCT
This sequence comes from Tupaia belangeri chinensis, assembly GCF_000334495.1. Classification (NCBI taxonomy): domain Eukaryota; kingdom Metazoa; phylum Chordata; class Mammalia; order Scandentia; family Tupaiidae; genus Tupaia; species Tupaia belangeri. The sequence goes on from NW_006160173.1 coordinate 1,054,331, forward strand.
GATGTACACGTTCTATCAATTCTCACTACCTCCAGATTACTGACAAGTAAGGAATACCTGGAATGAAAAAGGAAGTGTGGGTTGTTGAAACTTTTCTCTACCTTCTTAGTCATCGCTTTCATCATAATTAGTAAACTTCACAAATAACAGGAGTAAGGGATATTGTGATAGGATTCCTTTGTTAGTTTTGTTCCTTAGAAAAACTCTGCCTCTGCCTTCAAAGAAAATTCTTATTGGAAAGAAATGCATGGACTCCCAGGGCTTTCAATGCCCTCAGTTACTAAGTTAGATATTTCTACAAGGACCGCAAGCAGCCAATACCAATGGCTCCATTGTCTGTGTGTGTTCAGCGAGACTCAAAGAGAGTGCAAGATTAATGTGCTATGAAAACCAGTACTCTTAAGTCTCATTGAGCTCCCTTACATTGTAGGACTACTGGGTTTCTATGTTCCTGGCTGACCTGGAGAGCTACATGTGAATAAAATACAAAGGAATGGCAGTAGGCACACATACTATGCTCATGCACGTGGCCCACTGTCCCACTAGACTTAGAAAACATAAGTTAAAATATGAAATTATTAAAAAAATTTAAGATAGCAAAAACAAAACATTAAAAAGCATCAGGCTCTTCTGAGTATGGAGCCTTGTGTAACTACATATGTCACATACTCACAGAGCTAATTTGGATGGCTATCATATTCAATCCATCAGCAAACAATTTTTGCTTCAAAATATATAAAGAATCTGACTCCTTCTCATGGCCCTTATTGGGTGGGACCATCCTGGTCTAAGCCATCATCATCTCTTGACTAGATTTTTCCTCTAATTAGATTCTATAATTACTGTCTTGTCCCTGATGTCTCTCATCAACTATATTCTCGATATAAATGTATTTTTTAAAAGTAGTCAAATTAACTTTTTAGTACATTATCAACATCAATGTAGTATTTTATTAATATATAATCATCGTAGATATTCATTTTTTCAGTATAAGAATAAAAAGGTTTAATGATCAACTCAGGATAATTAGTACACCCATGATTTCAACCATTTTATTGGAATATGTAGTAGAAATCTTCAAAATCCTCATTTTCAGTTACTTGGAAATATACAGTAAGTTTTGTTAACTATATTCTTCCTATTGCATTTTATAACACTAGAAATTTTTCGTTGTACTTCTCTATGTTTAATTTTGCTTACATTAATCATCATCCCTCTATCCTTGCCCACATCCTTCCCAACCTCTAGTAGTTGGTCTTCATCTTCTACCTTATGAAGTCATTTTTTTTTCAGTTTCCACACATGAAGGAGAACACATTGTGCTTCTTTCTGTGCCTGTTTTATTTTGCTTAACATAATGTCTTCCTGTCTTGCTTACTTAAGCTCAAATTAGAGGATTTTGTTCTTTTTAATGCTGAATAGTATTCCAATGCACGTGTTTATGTGTGTGTGTGTATATGTGTGTGTGTCTAGTGGTGGAAATTTATTTAATTCAGTATCTTGTCTATTGTGATTACTACTGCAATAAACACTGGAGTGCAGATAGCTTCACAACATACTGATTTGCTTTTCTTTGGATATACACCTAGCATAAGATTGTGGATCATATGGTAGTTCTACTTTTAGTTTTTTGAGGATCCTCCATACTGTTTTCCATAATAGCTATACTAATTTACATTTTACCACCAGTATGTTTTTAAGGTTAAAAAGAGATGCTATCATCTTCCTTCTCAAAAGCTTTGAGTGGTTTTCCATCTCACTCAGAGTAAAATCTCACATTTACAACAGCCTAGAAGTTCCCTGCTGCTGTTTTGTTTTTTAATCTCATGGTCTCATGCCTTCCTTGGCCTCTGCTCTTCAGTGACACTCAGCTCCTGCAACGATGCCTTTATCCCTGTTCTTTGAGCATCCTTAGCTTTTGGTCCTTTTGTTCATATCCATACCTCTTTCTCAAGGTATCTTCATGACTCAAATATTCACTTACTTTAAATTTTTGGTCAATAATCAGCTTCTTAGAGAAGCCTTCTTTGTTGATTTAAAATTCTAGCAACTCTTACTCTTAAATTTCATTTACTTTCTTTAAGTGCCTCCAAAACATTTACTACCTTCTAATATTCAATATGGTTTAAGTATTTTTATTACTATGATATCAATATCAAGTGGACAGCAATTCTTAGATTATTGTTATATCTCTAGCACCTAGAATGTTGTCTAGTATATTAAATATTTACTGACTGCATATTGAATTCCACTAATAGATATATTTCGGATTTGCTTTGAGGGAATTTAATTGTTAGCTTGTGTAAATGTGGTAGGACCTATGTTTACTCAAACTACATAATCAAAGAAGTGAAATTCAGCTGCCTTAACTGTCACATCAGCAACTGGCCTGCCATCTTAATTTTTAATTTTATTTTCTTGTCTAGTAATATATAAGGCAAAGGTTAAAATACTCTGCTTTATGCTTTTAAAAGAGACAAAGAGTTATAATAGTTAAAAATGAAAAAATGATAGTATTTATGGTTAACATTCAAATTTAGTCCTATTATAAAAGATATTATGATTCTTGGAACATGCTGGGGTGAGCAGTGACATTTTTCTTAATCTTCCAAAATCGCTGTATGGAAGCAGACAGTGTTAACAAGACAACAGACCTGAATATGTATGGGCAACTTTACAAGACTTGGTAGCAAGGATTTCTTTATAAATCCCCCAAATTAAATATTTAAAGACAAATCAGCAGACAGAAAACCTGAGGAGTACCCACATTTATGCATGATTCAGGGGAGCAAAGTAACGGCTATTGCAAACTAGACATTCAGAGAACCACAAATTGCACTTGTCCCTAGTGAACAAATCAGAGCAGCGTGAGAAACAGCAGGAATAGAAATAGTTTCTCCCAATGAAATTGCACAGAGATGGTTGGGTTGAATTCAATGTCCAAAGGAACTGAAGCTGTCTGAGCTTCATGAACTCTTGAATCTTCTATAAATTTATCAGCGCTAACCTGAATCACATAATGTTCTAAGAATCAGAGAAAACCAACTCATGCAAAAATAAACAGAAGAAAATATTGAGGTAAATTCTTCCTCAAAGCCCCTGTAAGAACAAGAGATAAAGGCAGACACTACCATTTCTATAAACAATAAAAGCAATCTTTCTGAAGAAAGGTATAGCCACAAAATAAATCAAAATGATAGTAAAAAAGAAATATACAAAATTTCATAAAGGCATAGCTCAGAATTAGAAAATTTCAAATAAGATGGAGAACTCAAGAATAATGTAGTTTTTTTTAAAAAATAATTAAAAATGAAAAAAAAAAACCTAGATTTTTCCTTTCTCCTTCCCTTTCTTCTCCAGAATGTTATAGGATACTGAATTACAATTGGAGTTACTGATAGAAACTCATCACTTTCTATAAATATGGATTAATATAGAAATAAATACAAATGTGATATAAATATATGAGTAGGTAATATTTCTCATATCTGTCTATTGTGAGGGTCTGTGAATAGCAACACTCAATAAAATAAAATAGCAGCCCTCCTAGTGCTTAGCTATTTTCAAAAACCATTTTAACACTGTAAGATGACAGGACTATAAACATATCAAAAGACTAACGCTGGCTTGAATTGTTTTCCAGAAAAAAAAATAGGAAAATTTGAAAATTAAAATAAATAACAATAGAAATGAATGGGTATAAATTTTAATCCATTTAATCAATTTTTAAATGAAATAGTAATTCATGACTTTGTATTAATATTAAGAAAGAAATATAGAAATGAGAAAATTCTATTTAAACTAGAATGCATATATATATTATATATATATAAATATAAATATATATATATAATATATATATACAAA